>NC_047656.1:2391484-2478648 GCF_902201215.1 Prunus dulcis | reverse complement strand
GCGGGTTATCACCAAATCGGAGAGATGGATCAAACCCAAACGGTATAGGACGTCCACGTTCTTCACTTTCTTTCCAAGTACCTATTATAAAAAACATACACATATATAAATATCATCATTATAAAAATATTATTTAAAAAAAAATTTGAAAAAGGGATAGATGTGCTGCGGAAAAAAAAAAAAAAAAAAAAGAAGAAGAAGAAGAAGAAGAAGAAGAAGAAGAAGAATGGGTTCAAGCTTACCAACAAGCAACTCTCACCACTTTGGTTGCTGAGATTCGGATGATGCAAACTTCAAAGTCGTAGACTTTCTCGCCAACAAGAGGAGTTTTTCTGCTATTCTATTTGGTTGATCTCAATATTCATGAACATACTGTTATTTAAAGAAGCCAATGACCATCAAAGCTCCTAGTGATGCTAGGGTTTCTCATTCCTAGTTTAGGAAAGTATCTTGCTTTCCAAGATCTTACCAATATTGGATATTATTAAGCTTAATAATATCAACCAAAAAAAAGAGCTCCTAGTGATGCTAGGGTTTCTCATTCCTAGTTTAGGAAAGTATCTTGCTTCCCAAGATCTTACCAATATTGCCCAAAAAAAATAAAAAGGGGGGGAACACTTCAAGCTGCACCTCCTACACGTCAAAAGGCCCATGTCTACAATGCATCATGAAGTGGGGGCAATTTGTAGACAAAGAAATTTTGGTGTAATAAATTCCATTGACAAGAAAATAATTAGGGTTCGGTGGATTAAATCGTGGGCCCCGTAATTCACCCATGTGGCGTGTGACTCATCAAAATTGGATTAGTTGTCAAAAATGACAAATGGCGACATCCGACGGAGTGCATCAAACGGTTCAAGATGAAGACAAAATTAAAGGAAAGAATCTTCTGTGATTGACTTTGATTTAAATCAAATATTAATCAGGTTAATCAATTGAAGATAATCTGGTTAAATTGCTAGATTATGGGAATTGATTTAAATCAAATCAAATCCCACAAATCAAGGAAAGTTATTTAGGTCAAGCATCCGACAAAAGCCTATAAATAGGAGGCCTCAAGACGAAAGCAGAGGTCAGAAGGTCGGGGAGAAAAAAACCTAGCACTCAGAAGAAACAGAAAACTCTTTGCATTCTTCACCCTACCTTGGAAGAGCCACCAAGCACAACAAATACGTGCCGGTTCCTTCACCATAAAAATCCCAAACACCAAACAAGCTTCGTGCTACCCGTTTGATCAAGATCAAGTCTCTACGACCTTTGTATCAAACACAAATTTTCTTTAAACACTTTGGAGATCGAATCAGAGGATTCAATACAGAGATTGTAACCCTAAATTTCATAAATACAATATTATTTTGTACACGTGTTCTTGTCTCATTTGTCGCAGGAAATTCGTGTTTACAACTATTAAAACCATAATGGAACAAGAATAAAACCATAATAAACTAGCAATACAACAGCACTAAAATGCCAATACAAAACCACTAAATTGGCAATACAATAGCAAAAAATAGCACTAAAACATCAATAAAAACAGCAAAACAACTGCAAAACAACAGAATCCCAAATCAAACGCAAGAATCAATCCACAAAGAACAAACCCATTTAATGTTTCAAATAAGGAATCATCAGAATCAGACAATTTCAAAGGAACCCCTTAACCTTAAACCAATTTCAGAGAAACCCCTAAACCAATTTCAGACAAACTCCTAAACCCTAAACCAATTTCATAGAAACCCATAAACCCTAAACCAACTTCAGAGAAACCCCTAAACCAATTCAAATTGAAGATGAACAGTACCTTTTGCAGGTGAACGATGGAAGAGGAAGACCACTGCATCAGAGAGAGAGAGAGAGAGAGAGAGAGAGAGAGAGAGAACTACACGACAGAGAGCTGTGCAAGAGACGCCGAGAGCTTCCCGCAACAGTGAAAGAGAGAAGATAGAGTGAGAGCTGACCGAAGAGAGAGTGAGACCTGAGCAACGGAGATAGAGAGCGCTGAGCGATAGAGAGAACAAAATTTCAGCAAAAGTGATAGGTGTGCAATAAGTGGACAATAAATATATATTTATAGGTGATAGTTGAAATTTTTTTGGGGAGGGGTGGTATTTTCAGTTAAAATTATAAATAAATAAAAAAGTGACATTTAGAGCTATTTCCCAAAGAAATATGACTTGGCCCAAATATTCATTCAACTTTGCCTCAGAGAAAGAGAGAGAGAGTACAAAACGACCAATTTGCCCTCATATTTAACAATAATTTTAACAGAATGTAATGGTGGACCAATTTGTCGAATAACAGAGAATTAATGGACCATTTGAGTGAATAATTTAGTTGAGGGACCAAAATACAATTCGGGTATAAGTTTGTAGACCATTTGAGTAAATAACCCATAATATAAAGGTGGGTCAAATTTATGAGAGCTTGGGAAAATTGAAATCAGATAACAAGGTTGGTTGCAAGGAGATTAAGCCATTACCCATTTCCTAATGCATTTCGGCCGAAGAACATCCCTATTTGATAGAAAATTGGAATTGTCCTTGAATTGCTTCAAATCGAAAATCACAAGGACAATAGTAACCCAATTAAAACCACAGGGACCTTAGTGGTAAACCATATGGACCAAAAATGACTTTTTGCCTATATATATATATATGATCTTTGTATTCTGGAGAGAGAAATAGTCTACAATGCGGTCTATTGGGCTTCCAGTACACACTGTTGGTCCCATGGGACAACGTGAAGTATTTGCCAATAACTGAAATGCATATCTCCTGTACACTATTGGAAATGCAGCCAATGTTTCTCAAGAGCAAGTTATGATGAATACAATGAGGGAAAAATAACATCTTATCGTGAAAAAAGAAAATTAATTATCTCATCTTCCAAAACAACAAAGTCGAATATTTCTTGTGATTCCTCAGTCACTATCATTTTTCTTCGCTGGATCAGAGCTCACAATTGGAAGATTTTTTCTGTACTGTGGAGATGTCAGCCTCCTCTCTAAAGGCGTTTTCCTCTTGCTAACAACAAACCTATTCACCCCTTTACGCATTGGCATTATTGATGGGAAATCTTCATCGGGAATCTGACTCAGCTCTGAGATGTCTTTAATCTGGGCAACACGCTTGAACCATCTCTCTGCTTTTGCCTCCTCTGACATATCTAAAGGATCCAGTTCCTTCACTGCTGATCCCTCCAAGCTTTTCCCAGTCCAGCTCTGTCTAACGTTCTGTTTATTGGACTCTTGGGGCGAATTCCCTGTCAAACTTGCTGTCTGGTTAGAATTCGCTTTCCCAGAAGATCCACTGTTCAATCTGTCCATGTTGTTAGTGCTAGAACTAGCAAAATGCAGGGCAGAATTTCCACCGATTGGGGGCCCATAAACAGAATCAGTCATTAAACCAGTCTTATTGTCTACGAGATTTTCTCCTGAAGATCCTGGATTCCAGCTTGCCATGCTGCTTTTCTCATTTTCCATCTGCTGAACANNNACTAGAATTCAGCTTCCCAGGTCTAGGATCAACCAACTTGTCTGGAGGGTTATCTTGGATCATAGTTGGAGTTGTTTCATGAACAGTCTTGTTAGTCAAATCTGTCCCATCTATCTGCATGTTGTTGTTTTTTGCAAAGTAGTCAGGTGGGAAAGGGACGAAGGGAACATAATTGGCATTGCTAGCTTGTTCAGTAGATGTACGCCTCTTGTATGCTGGAGAAGTTAAAGAACGATCTTTCTTCTTACTCACAACAAATCGATTCTCTCCTTTACGCATCGGCATAATTTCAGGAAAGTCCTCATCCGATATTGCACTTGCCAGATCAGTAACATCATGCAACTCTGCAACCCGCTTAAACCATCTCTCAGATTTATCAGCTTGGTCACTTTCTTCATCCCTACTGCCAGCCTGTTTCGGAGGCTTCTCAGACGTCTGCATACTGTCCTCTGATTTACCAGATTCATTTTTGTTTCTCAGGAAATTCCCACTCTCTTCCATACTCGAGATCTCAGGCTTAGAAAATGTATCTGCAGGTAATGGCACAAATTGGGCATATCTGGAATCGCCCCCTCTAGGGTGTCCATACTCTGAGCCAGCTGAGCTAGAGATAGAAGAGGGAGAATCAGTTCCAACATTTTGTCCAGGATTGGTACTTGTACCATTTGATTCAGAAATAGATGCACGGCCAAGAATTTCATTTAAAGTCCGGTTGGCTGTAGTACCAAGTGACTTATTTCCACTCCCAGTTTGGAGATCCTTGCCTTCATGATTACTATCATTATCCAAGTTTTTTTGGTATTGAGCATTGGCCAGCCTCCTCTCTAATGGTGTCTTCCTGGTGCTCACAACAAATCTATTTACACCTTTTCTCAATGGCATTATTTCAGGAAAATCTTCATCAGATACAACACTGTTCATGTCTGAACTACTGTCTAGCTGAGAAATCTTACTAAACCACCGCTGTGCCTTCTCTTCATTGGCAGCCAGCCTGCTATCGATATCAGCTTTATTTTTATCACCCACATTGTCATATCCTATACTTAAACTAGTTTTGCTGGAACGAAGGGAGACCTCTCCAGGGCGCTTGCAATCACACCTCAAACATACCATGTTTCTCCCATAATTAAAAAAATCACATCTGAGAAAGAAGTTATTTTTATCATCAATTAATCAGGAAAATAAAATTATCCAAACACCAGAGGAGAAATATAATAAACAAGCAATGCTCACTGAGGACACTCCCACTCCCCGCCAGTCAGCTGTCTCTTTGGCCGTCCTTCCTCGCACTCAAGGCATTTCATGTTCCTTGCAAAGTTCATGAAATTACACCTGCTCATTATAGACATTAGTCCATCAAAAGAATGCCTACTACACATTACAGTAAAAAAGAGAAGAAAAAATAGGAACAATGTCGAATACACAATAACAAAGCCCTAATCATTTCATACAAAAATACAATGAAATTTTAGATAGAAAATAATCCAACATAATAATTGATGATATCCAAAGGAACGGCTCTACCTCTGGCAAATCCAGTCACCCCGTTTCATTTCAATAGTCTTTCCAAAAGGCCTAATAGGTTCTCCATAGTTATCAAGGGAATGACCCTGCACTGGCCCAATACAGTTAGACTCCGGAGCACCATAACAGAGCTTGGACATTTCACCCAGCAGAGTACGGACAGATGATTCCAAAATTTCGCTATTGTAGATATTGTTTTTCTCTGAAGAAAAAAGGGGATTGCTAGCATAACTCAATAGAAATCTCATCAAATCAACCGTTTGTGCTTTATCAATGTCCAAGGCCTATAATTCGGAAGGCAATTAGAGCACGAAAATAGACTGGGTTAGTACAACGTAACTCAAATGCCCTTATGAAAATATATTTAATATAAAACCCAGGAATTAGAAATACCTAAATCATACAGAACATCGTATTGATAAAAATTGAGATAAACCACAGGCCACAGAATTCTTAGTATATTTATAGCAAATCAAAAATAAAATTTAAATTGATTTTGGGATTTAAAGGGAAAAGTGCTAGAGGGACAAGATACTGTTTGTGTTTTTTTTTTTTTTTAAAGTCCACAATAATTTTCAACTGAATTTTTTAAAACTGATCATAATTTCCAGATTCATTAAGCTTCCTTTACTCCACTTACATTATTCGACCCTTTGGAAAAGCAACCTCCCAAAAACATGGATTTTAGGTTTAACTTATTCATAGATTAGAAATAGAGATTTTAGATAAGGTCCAATGAGTTTTAAAATTTTAAGTGCAGTCCAAGTTGAAACATTAAACACTGACACATATCACATACTAAAACAAACATAAATGAGATGCTCAAGGAAAAGCAAAATTAAGGACGAATTAATCATATCTTTATGGTTTTATTTCAAATTTAGGTTTGATTGCAACTTTTGTGGATTATTTTAAGTCCTTTATTCTTGTTTTTTTTATGAAAAGTCCTTTATTGTAAATCCTTTATTTTTGTTGGTGCTAGTAAGCAAGTGATATGGGTTCAACCTTTCTTCTGAAATTTCCAAATCCAACTGCACTATGTACATTTGCTGGAGCTGGCTTGTGGTTGCAGTCCATGAGTATTAAGAAAAATAATTTGGGGCTCTCAAACCGCTGTTCTAGCTTGGATAAGTTATTCATCTCCAATATGTCACCATTGACAGTCTTATTTCGTGGTTAATACAAACAGAACAAAAGGTCAAACTATATTCTCTTCATAGTTCTCAGACCGATAGATTATACTGGCAGACCGATATACAAATAGCTTTGTCTACATCCTCAAATCCACTCAGGGCAGGAGTGACCATAAGGTTGCCATCTGATCAAGGAGAATCACTCATTTTAAATTCTACTCCCCACGTATTGACTCTTTGTACAGGAAATCTCCAAATTTACATTCCCAATTTTGACTGTCCCTAATCGAGATTCTCTTGATGAAGATTGTGACAAGATTCATTTGGCCAGTTTAGTAATAGTAAAAAAAATCTTAAAATGTAAAAGCTCCATTGGCATTGCTCTACGAATCAAAGAGATCTACCAATACCGACTTTGTTCCTAAGAACAATCCTAAATTTATTGAAAAGTAAAGTTGAACGGAAAAATTCTAAGGCATGCCAGCCAAGATACACGAGGTAGACAATAGAAAACTACACTGGTCAGAGACAACCAAAATGTAATAGAAGAGAACTTTAAAAATGCCAAATTCAGCGGGAGTCCATGAAATATCTCGTATACCACCTTGACACTTTTGTTTTGTTTTCTAAATTCTCCTCTCTACATTATACCTAGCACAGATACTCATCAAACAAACAAAACACAAAGATAAACCTACCCAGAGAACATTAGCTACCTCTGGTAGTTTTGCACACTGCCCAACTCAGTGAAAATTATATGCTGAGGAATCCAATTCACACAGTACTGAATTTTTGCTAACGTCAAAAATCATCAAAAACTGTAATTTAATTTTGATTTCCGTAGCATTACAGTTTGTTTAACTATGTGAGTCTACTGAAGTTCCTTCGCTCTGAGTTTGCCCTATCTGATTAAATCAGTATCTTAACAAACCATTGCATTATATCAGAACTTAAAAGTCAGGAGCATTTCCAAGTAATAGCAATTGGTTTCGCCTAACGGTACAAATCACAACAACACTAGAAACTCACATGGGTATCGCCTTGGCTGAGAAATAATCTCATTCTTCTTGCAGAATCATCGCCATTCCGGAACAGAAACGGAGTCCCATTCTCCACAACAACCTCCAAATCTCGCCTCGAAAGCAACCTGCAGCAAAGAAAATGAAAAAACCAGATGAGCCCATCAGTAGAAATCCCAAATATTGCTCAATGAGAAAGGAAACATAACACACAAAGCATACCTCAAAAGGCCAGCTCGTGCCCTCGCAAACGCCAAGAAAACACTCGCAGCCCGCATAAAGTCCTCTGGTAAATCCCGGGCCGCCTCGGTGAACTCAGCCTGGCCGTTGGTTCCATCATAACCGGAGGCAGAGACTGAGTTGAAGAGGTGGGACCACTCGGGCCAGGGGTGCAGGGCCGGGAAAGGGGAGGACTCGGCAGAAGAAGGGTAGGCAGCGGAAACGGAGGAGTGGGAGTGGGAATAGAAATGGCGAGAGGAATTGAGAGGGAGAGGGAAAGAGGAAGAGGAGGAGTGAGAAGAGAGGGAATGAGAGTGAGAAAGGAAAGAGAGGGAGGAAGAAGGGAAGAGTGGGGGTTTGGAGCGGTGAGAGAGGCGTAGGAGGAGAGATGGGAAACGGTGGAGGGGGAAAGGGTGAGTGGTGGAGGTGGTGGTGGAGAGGAGGGTGAAGAACCTGTTGCTGGCGCCACCCATTTAGAAGTGGAAGAGCATGGGACTTGGCAGTTCAGCGGAGTTGATAAACCCTACTTACGAGTTTGGGGATGGAAATGTGGTTGCAGGAATGTCTACTTTTTTTAAATAAATAAATTATTTAGGATTATTAATTTTTTTTGTTTTTGTTTTTGGTCAAGGATTATTAACTATATAAACCCGCGAATTTTAGGGGTAAATTTAAATCTTATTTATAATTTAATTTTGTCTAGTTTGTCCAATGTCTGCTTTGTTGAGATTAGGACTGGGCACGATTTGATTTGGGCCGGTTTTCATATAAAATTATAATTGAAATTGGTATTGTTCATCGGTCTAGTTCGGTCTGATTTTTAACCGAATCGATTTTTATGAAATTTTAATAACAAATCCGAACCAAATCAGACCAGTTAGATCTAGTCTGATTTTCGATTTTCTCAGTTTGGACTGACTCCGAAGCCCAATTGATTTTTTTGTTTTTTTGTTTCACATTTCTAGCTTCAAGCCCAATTGATTTTGTTTTTGCTTTTTATGTGGATATTTTTAGCTTCAAGCCCAACTGAATTTTTAAACTTTTTGGGCTTAAAAATCACAATTGGAATCCAACATTAAATTTAAAATTATAACCAAATTTATAATGAAGCAAACTAAATTACGACCAAATTTTAAATTACAGCTCCATTTTCTTTGTTGCCGCATCTTAGAAGCTCCAATGATCTGTTTCTACCAAAAACACAAAAGAACAAATTAATAAAAGTTTAAAAGTACCAGTTTATAAGAATAATTTCAAAAGTTGCATTTGGTGAATATGAGATGCAAATCCTCTCAAGATATGTTGGGGCAGCAGAGGAAGAGCCATTAGCCTTAATCCTCTCAAGAAACTGAGAAAATGTAATAGCTTCTTGCTTCCACACTAGGTATAAATAACTTTTCCCAACCTATAAAGCATTCAAAACTTTATCAATTGTCAGTTATTTAACAAAAGCGAAAGAATAAAGAAATCAAAAACGAAAGAGATATTCACGAAAAAATCCCTCCAAAGACAGACCAGATCTCTTCAAAACCATTTTACAAGAAAGTAATAGAAGCATCAGGGAAGAAGGCCAAGAATACATGACATGGACTGCAACTTTGCCATCTCCCTCATGAAATAGCAACCCACTGTTCTAAAAAAATAAATCAAAATAATAATAAATTGAATGAAAATCCTTATTCCAAAAAGAAAAAAAGAAAGAAAAAAGAAACCCACATGTAAATTAATTGTCTAAAGCATATAACTACGGACTGCAAATTAACCACACATATTCTCTATTCGTCATGAAGGTATGGACAACCAACATGGCCAATATTGATTAATAAAAATTCAGAAAAACAAATATGAGAAAAATCTTTGGAATCTACTAAAAACCACAAAAAAAATAGGGGAAAAGAAAGAACTCACCCTCTCGTTGTTGTCGTTGTCGTCATTGATGAAGGTATGGGCTCACCCTCATCGTCGTTGTTGTCGATATGTCCCTCGCCATCATCACCCCCTTCACCTTCTTCATCGGAGAGAGAGAGAGAGAGGATGAGGAGGAAGAGATAATAGAGAAAGGGCGTCTGAGAAAATAATGAAGGGGAGGAGAGATGGGGAGAGAGCTGAGTTAGGGTTAGAAATTGAAAGGATAATGGGGTGAGGTTATGTGCAGCCCTTTCTATACAAAGAATGTAGAATTGGTGCATCAACCAATCATAATATAGCATATTTAAGTAATTTTAAAAAACTATATATTTAATAAATAACCGGTCCGGTTCGGGCCGATTTGGTTTTTTAAAATAGCAAATCGAAACCAAAACCGAGTTGAACCGGTTCGATTTGGTTTTTGGTCAACTCAGTCCGATTATGGTCAACACGATTTTTTTTGGGTTTTTTCTGGCTTGGTTCGGCTTGATTCTTCGGTTTTCCGGTTTGAATGCCCACCCCTAGTTGAGATAGTCAAAGGCCATATGTAATGAGCTGAAGATGTTGGAACTAGCTTGGTCCTCTAAAGACTTTGCAAGACTTTTCACCGAATCAAGGGATATGTAACTAGTTGTGGTTGTTAGATGCCTATGATGCACCTTGGCATTTTATTGACATATTATCAAGGTTGGTATTTTTCCCTTATCAAAACATTAAGGAACTTCTATGTGATGCAAACTTCTTCAAAACAATCTTTAACAAATGCAAAACATATTCCATAAGTAAAATATAAAAAGAGATATATATTGGTAGCACTGCTTCTCTTGCTTGCATGAATTTAAGAATGTGTAGAAGTTCATCCAAGCACCATGTTGAGGATGCATAATTTTGTGAGAGGACAATATGCGCAAACCTTGATCCTTCAATTGCAGCAATTAGTTCTCGAGAAATAGCTTTTCCCTTCAAAATTTTAGGCTCATCCCTAAAAGTTATGATTCCTTGAGCTCTCAATGTTTCATATAAGTGGTCTGTAAAGCCCTTCCGAGTGTCATCGCCTCTAAAACTGAGAAAAACATCATATTTCCATTGAGGTGTTGTAGATGAAGAAGATGTAGATATTCTTTGTGTGTACATATTGCCACTTGAGCGAACTTAATTACTTAGCTGTGGTAATTTCCTAAAGATTGTGATCAAATCCATTGCGAGTAATCCCAAAAGTTTTGATCATTCAACAAGTCCTTTTTTCGACTGCAGAAAATATTAGAAATGTTAAAATTAGTGCACACTTGTATCTTGAATAATATAGAATAATATAGAATAATGGAGAATGAGCAAACCGACTTAGCAAAGTTCGTGAATCCAAAATATCATGACATCAAAATATGCTTTAGTTGAAGTCATTTATAAGATTGGAATTCTAATCCATGACATCAAAATTAATAAGATGGAATACCTTTATTACCCTTTTAACATAAAATTGGAATTCTAATCCATTTATTTGGAGTTAAAGCCAGAGTAGAGCTCATTTCACGAGCTCCAGTCTCTCATCTTTATTTTCAGTTTTTGTTCTTCCATTTCTTGTTTTGTAATCATCTTTCTGTCTGGACTTTTCGGATTGTGCAGATGTCTATGTATCGTCTCCATTGTTGGCTCTAACACTTTTTCAAGGGACCAAGCCTCAGCTCGCCAAATTGTATCACCTCGATCTCGATCTTAATCTCTCTAAGTTCGTTCTCCTATACTATCTTCTTCATCTTTTTTTTTTTTTTTTTTGCTTGTAGATTTGTGGACGAATGTATGAGATTGACATTATGGTGAAATTGTACAATGATATCAAAGGAACCTCGATCTCGATCTCGACAAGTCGTCTCGGCAGAAACAACAGCCGAGGACCTTGTCGGTTGTTCCAGAGTATTGCACAACGACAGCGACTCGTCGTCTTGAGTTGTGGAGGAAGACAAGGATTTCGCCGCATAGTCATCGTTTGGTTTGGACTTGGGATTTTTGATCTTTTGCTTCAATATGTGTTTCTCTTCGCATTTTAGTTGATTTGAGGAATGTATTTTAAGCTCTGATGATCGATTTATCTTTTGTTACTATTTAAGTTATGGATCTCATTTTTGTTTAACAATTCATTTCTATGACAGAGTATTTGAGAGAGTATTAACAATGTACTTCTATGACATAGTAGTATTAACTATATAGTTCTATGACAGAGTATTAACAATGTACTTCTATGACAGACTATTAACAATGTAGTTCTACGAAGAGACCCTGCTTGGTTTTCGCGAATTTTTTTTAAATAAATTGTTTGGGTTTTTTAAAAATAAATATGGGTTGGACTTGCTTGGGGTTTTTTTTTTCAAGTTTTTTGTGTTGGGTTTTGTTTAAGTTAATCAGTGGTAGTCATGTAATTTATAGGAACTTCAACACTCATTTCTTATTTAGTAAATGGGTTTTGAGTGTGTTACTAAAGTGCATTCCATATAGGGTTTTTTTAAAGATAATTTCAGCCCCTATTTTAGGTATAATAGTGAAGCTCCTTAATATTAATTTACATTTAAGATACTGGTGTAGCCTATAGCCTAATAATAATATTAGTTTAATAAAATTAATATTGACTTTTTACTTTTGAGACAGACTTACAAAAGAAAAAGTGGGCCCCATATAATAATGTTAGTTTCCTTATTCCTATTTAATATTGGTTTTCTTATTCCTATTTAATTTTAATTTTAAAATTATATATTTTTCTTCTTTAATGATAATTAGTAATTTAATGATCACAAGATTTTGATTATAGAGTTTGACCTTTTTTATAATTTTTCGTTGGAAACTTTATTTTAGGAGGTCCTCTTGTTGTTCTGGCATAGGGCCCCTAAAATTTCAGAGTTGTCGCGGTATATAGGCTTGTTGCCTTGACAAATATGTAAGCTGAAAACTACCAGCTGTCATATATCCCATCTTCCTCTTCTGAGCTTCTAGCTGTACTACAACCCTTTGGGGTGGCTTCTCTGCCACCTCTGGTGTGGCCTCTCCGCCACCCTCTGGTGTGGCTTTTACTTTTCTTTTATGTCGTTTATTTTGGTGTGCTTTTTCTATTTTGTTTTTCTTGCTGTTGGCCCAGATCTCCTCAATCCCTTCTCTCCCACTCCTCTATAGCCATTTCACCTATCTCTCCCTCTTCTCCTCTCATCCACCTACTCCCCTTCAGCCCATTTCTCTTTCCCTCCCACGAAATCTTTAACCATAAACCCCTTCCTTTTCCCTAGCATTGGCTTGGTTGTCTCCTGGTTTGTTGTTGCTATTCATCTCCTACAACCCATCCTCATATCTAAGCTTTTGCTCTAGAGGAGTGGGCTTTGTAGTTTAATGGTCAATTTAGACCAATCCATGGATCGTTTGAGCTTGATGCATGGTGGTGGCTTGCTTCCCCGAATCCACACTCTTTAGATCTCCTTTGTCGATTCTCATGGACCTTCCTCTATTGGCGGAGACGGCAGAACGGGTTGCAGCGGCAGTTGCTTAGTTCTTGGGTGTGATTTTAGGGTTTGTGTGTTTCTTAGGGATTTTTGTTGTGTTGGGCCTAAATTATGCGTATTATGGTTGGTAGTGCTTTTGTTTTATTGTTCTGTTTATTGTATTGGGCTTGTTTGTACCCTTCTAAAGATAATGAAATCTTCATTCCTTCAAACAAACAAAATAAAATTATATATAGGGATGACAATTAAGAATGTTTATAAAACAAAACCCAAACTGTTGATGCTCAAAATGGAGTTCAACTTAGATAGATGTGGAGCGGTGGATAATGTGTGAAGATGTGGGCCTTCAGCATGTGTATGTGCCTTCGGGAGGTTATGGCAAGAGGTCAGTGACGTTTAGCATAAGTAAATAAGCATGCAGAAAACAAGGTATACGTGGTTCACCTGAATGATGGGCTACGTCCACGGAGAAGGATGTTCTCATTATGATAATGTTTGTTTACATTTGTACAGGGGGATTAGACCTAAAGTTAAATGGAAGAAGGCCCAAGGCCTAATGTATAAAGCCCAAGAACCCAAGGCCCAAGGGTCAAGACTTAGGTCTCAAGACTCAAGACTAAAGGATCCAAAGATCAAGCCCCATACCCCTTTCTAAGTAGAGAGCAGTTTTCTTTTATAGGTGGAAAATGGATCTAATTTTTAGTCCAAGTCCAATCATGGAAAAAAAATATCTCATGTCAATGTTGCGTTTTTGGTCAAGTCCAAGTCTGTGACAATTACTTTTGTTGCCTTGTCAAAACATTCACACCTAGCGTGTATTTTGGGGATTCTTTCTCCAATCTTTCTCAAATAATTGTATATAACCAAAATTAGTGAATTTTTTAACAATAAAAAAGTTACATATTAACACACTATACAATATGGTGATTTGTTTTAAGTCTTGGTGACGGAGTCATTTCCTTATTAAATTACTTATTAACTGATTACAAATACAGGGAGAGACAAATCAGAAGAAAAAAAATGAGAAGAAGAAAAAAGAAAAATATGCTCCAGATGTAATAACCCAAAACAAAATATCTAAAAAGAAAGAAAATATCTAAAAAAGTAAGGAAAATATCTTTTAGCAAAAAGACAATTTTACCCTCGCATTATTTAATAGGGAAAAAGTTGACTTTTTGATCGGGAAAGAATTTGGTAATTCCAATTATGCCGTTGCGTAGAGCACGGCGAAACGAGTCCGTAGACACGGAGTAGACCCGAATCGGAGTTGTAACGAAGGAGTTATGGTCAAAAGAGTCTCAGTGGCAGAACCGTAAATATTTCGAAGTTCAGTTTTATAAACCCAACTTTCTTCTCTCTCGAACCATCTCGACCAGCCAACTTCAGACAGCGATTTCTCCCAACTCAGGCCACCGTTTTAGGCAATACCGGTCCCAAACGAACCACCTCACTTCCCTCTATCAGCCCTGCCCCTCCTCAGCCTCCATCCGCTACTGTAGTAGCCGGAAACTGCCACGAAACAGGCTGGTTCCAACAGTTTTTCTGAAAATTTTTGGGAGCTCGTTCTCTCACTTCCGACCACCAAATCAATCGAGTAAGGCACCAGGAGCCCGACAGGATTGCAAAAGAGACCTTCGAAGGGTCGAAGTAGCTCGGACCATCTGTGAGTGGACTTTCTTTCATAAATCAGAATTCATGAATGATTTGATGTGATTTTGTATAAATAAGTTTTATAAATGAGTTTATATTGATTTTATATAAATAAGTTTTTTGAAATGAATTTATTGGATAAATTTCTTTATTTGATCTTGAGTAAGTTTTATTACGGTTCTGAACATGATCAGTACAGTAACAGTTCTATAAGTCTGTGCTGCTTATTTACAAGTTATAGAAACAGAGTTTGAGGTTGGAATCAGATGAGACAGCAGCACAACTTGAGATTTCAGTTATTATTCAGATTTTTCTAAAGGAATTTATTTTAAAACCACCTCGTACCCATTCATTTTTGGTGATTACCCAAAGTTGGACCGATGTCTACGGACATTCAGTCCGATTTCAGTTAGTCAGTGCACTTGACTTGCCTCACGAGTTTCGGGGACTCTCGGACCGTGAGTGCCAGGATTTGCGGCTCGGCTGACTTGGTGTCCCGAGACCTGCCAGGATTGCGGCTCGGCTGACTTGGTGTCCCGAGACCTGCCAGGATTGCGGCTCGGCTGACTCTGTGTCCCCGAGACCTGCCAGGATTGCGGATCAGGCCGACTACGGTCCCCTGCATCCTGCCAGAGCGACTCGAGCTGACTTGGTGTCATCGAGGAATCTGCCGGCGGGACAGGCTGATCATAGTCCCTTGATTTCGCCAGTTTGCGGCTCGGGTAGCCTGTGTGACGCCCGAGACCTGCCAGGGAATTGACGGTTATGACAGGGGTACAAATAGGTGGTATTTTCAAAGGATTTTGGGTTTTCTCTTATTTAATTATGACTTTCAGTTATTTTATATCAGCTTCTCCAATTTTTCGGGCATTGATACATTTATACAGTTTTGTTCAGTTATACAAGGTTTGAGTACAGTGCTTTTATACAAGTTTGATTTCAGTGTTTTATACAAGCTTTGATTTCAGTGCTTTTGAATAAAATTTATCGAGCTTGATTATGATTTACATGGAATGCTTTGAGTTTAGAAGGCTTTAAATGGAATGTACGTATTTAGTTTATTTAACAATTTTTATAGTGGGGGTTATTATGATTGTTAAACTGTTTTCAAGAATTCTTATGTTCGGTCCACTCACATCTTCAAACTGTTTTCGCCCCCAGGCTATAGAAGTACGCGGGATCCACCACCGGGCCAATTATAGCTTCCGCACCAAGGTAGAGTTTGTAGAAAATCTTTGAAAACTTGAAAACTTTAAAGTATGCTATGATATCTAGTATTAGTGGAAAACTGGAGATGAGATCTGTTACTTGAGATGTTTTGGCTGTTGGGATGGATTTACTGATTGTTTAGCAGGTGGAAAATTTTGGGATTGGTCAAAATACAGGGGAGACTCTGCCGAAATTTCGGCAGAAGTCTAAGGGCATTTTAAAGAGAATTTGAAACAAGAAAGGTAAAAAGGTCTTTTGTGCCCGACATTCGCCAGGTATCGGACACGCACAGGACTTGGCTCGAATTCCAAAGCGGAAATTGGGTCGGGTCCTGTCACCAGACTTTTCAACTAACCAACCCAATAACATTTCAGACTTCTTAGTTGCACAAGAAAAGTTTGTAGCATATTTTGTCCTTTTTTCTTCTTCTTGTTATTTGTCAAAGACTTCTAATGTGCAAATCTAATACCACTAATTTGCAACTAACCAACCAAAACAGCAGAACTTTTATAGTAACTTTCACTTCACGAAGTAGGTGAAGAATGAAGGGCTAGGCCTTGGGAACGTTCTCATGCAAGACAAAGCCCTCGTCGATAATGGGTTGATAGAATTATCTATTGCATTAGAGCATCTTTAGAAGAGTCTCCAAATTTTAGCCAAATTCTTGCTAAAATAGCTAGAAAGCTATTATAGTAAACCACTTAAAAGGTATTTCCTCCAGCAATGTTCTCTACTATGGCTAATCTGAAATATTTTATTATTATTTTATATTTCTTTTTCCTCCTCTTTCTCTTGCCAATTCAATATATTTATTAAAAAAATTAAAACACAACCCCACCAACCTCCCAAATGTCTCTATCTCTCTCTCCCTTTTTCTCTCTCCTCCTAGCCAAATTCTCTCTCCTCCTCTCTACATGTAGAGAGCCAAAAGTTGGTTCTCCAAAATAGAGAGCCAAGTAGGGAGTCTGCTGGAGGAGGATTTTTCTTCTTTTTAGCCAAAGTAGCTAGGGATGAGAGGATAGAGTTGGAGATGCTCTTAGCCATCCATCCAAAGTGTACATTAATATTAGTAAGAAACTTTATTAGGTCGAGCTACTACAAAATATAGAAACATAGCTGGGTTATGCTAAAACAAAACGTAGGACCAAAAGGACTCGTAAGTCAAGTTATTAAGAGCAGTTAGATACTTCTTCACCTAAGGTCTGTGTTCGAATTTCTCTTTTCCTAATATTACTTGCATAAAAAATAAAAATAAAAGGCTTATTTACTGTTATAACATCCCACATCGACCAACGGAGAGGGAGTTATGTGCATTATAAGTACATACCCACCTTCATCTCGCACGAGGCCTTTTGGGAGCTCACTGGCTTTGGAGTCATGGGAACTCCGAAGTTAAGCGAGTTGGGGCTAGAGCAATCCCAGGATGGGTAAACCACTAGGAAGTTGCTCGTGAGTTCTCAGAAACCAAACCGTGAGGACAAAGAGGGGGACTCAAAGCGGACAATATCGTACTATGGCGGAGTCGATCCCGGGATATGACAACTGTAATGCCCCTTGAAACAATGGTCAATTCTCATTTTACTCTAAAAAAGTTAAAATGACCCAGAGTGCCCCCTTGACCAAGGTTTGGTGGTTCACTTTGCTCCCAACCGTTAACTCTATTAAAAAATGATGACATTGCATAAATAGGACCCACCCTTTTGATGAAATGTATGCCATGTAAGTGCCACCTGTGAAAAACCAATAAAATATTTACTTCCCTCTTCTCTCTCCCTCTTTCTCTCTCTATATCCAACACCCTCCCCCACCAACCCACTTGGGGGCAGCCATCACAGCCCCACCCAAACAGCCACCCACCCACAACACAGCCCAACCCCTACTCATCTCTCTTTTCTTCCTTTGGTGATTTCCAAATCCCTAAATCTAAATATGTATATCCATGACAGACAGAGCACCCAAAATCCATGCCCCCGTGACTTGTCTTTCTCCCTGTCATGAATTCAATTCTTATTGCCAAAACCCACTACCTTCCAGAATCAAACAAACCAAATCAAAAATCCTAAAACCCACTACCTTCAAAATCCTAAAATTGACCCATTAATTGTGCACCCACATTCATAACACACCCAATGATGCAATAACCACCCATCATCTTAGAAAACCCATAAAGCCACCATGTTAACTCAAACTCCTCTCTCTTTATCTCTCTCTGTCTCTCTAGGTCTGATGAAAAAAAAAAATTTCATATGGTGCAGGACATTATTTTAGTATTTGGAGACTCTTGGTTCCCAAATCAAATAAAACACAACAATATGGTGTTTTGGTGGTGAGAATTGAGAAATAAAAAAGTAGGGCTAAGAATTTTTGGATATGGGAGGATATGGCAAATTCTTTACGAGGATGTGGGAGGGGTGGTCTTAGGATGTGGGGTGGGTGCATAGAGAAGTTTCAGTAGGTAGGGAGCAAAGGGGAGGGGGTGGTCAGGTGAAGGGCGAGGGGCAGTAAGGGTTGATGGGTTGGGGGCCGGCGCTGGGGAATATTGAATTGGCGGGTTGGGAAGAACGGAGAGAGAGAGAGAGATGAAGAGCGAAAAAAACAATATTTTAAAAATATATATTTGAAAATAAATATGAATTATTATTATTTTTCATATGTGACACATTTCAGCACAAAGGTGGGTCCCTTTCGTGCCATGTCATCATTTTAACAGAATTTTTAACTGAGTTAACGGTGAGGGGTAAAGTGAACTACCAAACCTTGATCAAAGGGGCATTTTGGGTCACTTTAACTTCAAGGGGTAAAGTGAGAATTGACCACAGTTTCAAGGAGAACTATAGTAAATAAGCCTAAAAACAATACAAAACATAACCATCATTGTTAGGCTAAGCTAAAACAAAATATTCAAGGTTCGAACAACTTGTTCCTACATTCGCATTTGCATGAGAGGAGATAATAGCCCTCATCTCCCTGATTTGTATATGTTGCCTTGAGATTATAATTCTTATCAGGTGGAGAAACAACTTCAATGGGTGTGCAAGTTATGCAACCCACACAGTTTTTAACGCACCCAGGAGGCTTTGAACCTAAGACCATCTTCATATGCTTTCTAACCACTGATGATCTCCATCTTTTACTATTCACCCGTTTTATGTTTGTTCCTATTATGGTAGGGCAAAGTTCCCCATTGCCATGAAAACCATTGAATGGTCAACAAGTCAACTTTCTTTAGTGTGCGAGCCATTGTAAGGAGTGGATTGAAGTAGCTTAAATTTGAATGCTTCTGCCATATCTAGCATCTCACCAGATATGAAAGAAGATCCCTTGTTAGTTGTGATTGATTCTAGAATGCCAAACCTTTGTATAATCTGCTCCTCTATGAAGGTGATGATCTCCTGAGATGTAGTGGATTTGACAGGCTTGGCTTCCACCCATTTGGTGAAATAGTCTGTAGCTACAATGATGAAACAGTGTTGCTTGTTACTGGTTGGATAAATTTTGCTAATGAGATCCATTGCCCATCCTCTGAATGGCCATGGCTTGACTACTGGATTCATGGCAACTGAAGGAGCCTGCTGGATTAGGCCATGCCTTTGACAAGCTTCACATCCCTTGGAATAGTTAATGCAATCCTTCATCATAGTTGGCCAGACGTAGCCATACCTTTTAATTAACTAGCACATTTTTCTTCCACCTTGATGAGATCCACAGATTCCTTCATGGGTTTCTCCCATGACCTTCATGTACTCTTTCTTCCCCAGGTGCATCAAAAGTACCTCATCTTTGGCTTTTCGAACCAAATCTCCATTCCACATAAGGTAGTTTAAAGCCATGATCCTGACTCTTTTCTCATAAGGCAGGGTCAAATACTGCAAGTAATTTATGATGGGAGTTCTCCAGTCATCTTAAGTGATTATGGCAGAATTGACATCTATCTCCATTCCTCTGGTCAGAACATATGGTAGACTTTTCTTTCCTACCTTGATGATCCTTTGCACACAGTCTTCAGGCATTTGTATCCCTGTTGCTATATGAGCCATTTCTTTGGCTGCGAAGTTCTCCTCTCTTAGGATATGTTCCCAAGTAGCTTCCCTAAATTCTGTCAGAAGATTCCTAACTGCCACTAGATAGACAGCTAGAGAAGGATTTAGACCCTTGTATTTTCCAGCAATCTGTTTTAACACCAGCATAGAGTCTCCTAAAATTTCCATAGATTGGATTCCTAATTCCACTAGCATTTCAAAGCCAATGATTAAAGCTTCATATTCAGCCCTATTGTTGGTGCATTGGAAATCTAACTAAAAAGAATAACAGTGTCTGATCTCCAGTGGCTCCTCCAAAACAATCCCTGCCCCATAGGCTACATCAATTTTTGATCCGTCAAAGTACAGTTTCCAAGGTGTGAGGTGAACTGAATAGATGGGATTGTTTAGACAAGTATGAGCTCTAGGCAACAGATCTGCATTTGCTATATCTAAAGAATCCATGTTTTCAATCTCTTCCCCTGGATGATCTGCTAGGAAATCTGCTACAGCTTGTCCTTTGACAGCTTTCTGAGGAACATATCTGAAAGCAAATTATGTCAAAGCCAGAGTCCATGACAATTCTGCCTCTCAACGTTGGCCTTGTTAGCATGTATTTGATTAGGTCTGTCTTGGCAATGATGTAGATGGTGAATGGAAGCATGTAGTGTCTGAGTTTCACAGCAGTGAAGTATAGGGCTAGACAAAGTCTTTCAATAGCAGAATATTTCCTTTCTACTTCTGTCAAAGTTCTGCTCAGATAGTAGACTGCTTCTTCCTTCCCTTCCTTGTTATCTTGAACTAGCAGACTCCCAATGGACACTTATGAGGTAGAAACATATACTTTGAGTGGTCTACCACTCTTTGGTAGGGACAGAACTGGCGGATTTGAGAGGTAGTGTTTGATTTCCTCAAAAGCCTGCTAGTGCTGTTCCTCCCACATGAATGTCTGTTCCTGCTTCAATCTTAACAAGGAGGAGAAAGTTAATTTTTCCTAGAAGAATCTGCAACGCTTTCTTGTTCTTTTGGTGGACCAAGAAACCTAAGAAATTTCCTGTGGTAGAGCTTCTATGATGGATTTTGCTTTATTTTTATCGATCTCTATGCCTTTTTGGTGGACCAAGAAACCTAAGAAATTTCCTGCTTGAACTGCAAAAACACATTTCTTGGGATTCATTTTCAACTTATGTTGTCTCATTCTTAGGAATGCCCTTTTCAGATTAGATACATGATCTCCTTCTTCTGGGGATTTAACCACCACATCATCTATATACACCTCTAGAGAATGGCCTATCATATCATGGAAAATAGAATTCATTGCTCTTTGATAAGTGGCACCTGCATTTCTCAAGCCAAAAGGCATTAGAGTGTATTCAAAAGCACCTATATGTCTTGGGCACATGAAGGCTGTTTTATGGATGTCTTATTCTGCTATCATAATCTGATTATGTCCTACATTGCCATCCATAAAAGATAGCATTTGGTTATGAGCAGCTCCATCTACTAGCATATCTGCCATTGGCATAGGATATTCATCATTGGGAGATGCTTCATTCAAATTCCTATAATCCACACAGATCCTAACTGCCCTTGTTTTTCTTTTCAAAACTGGCACAATATTGGCTAGCCAATCAACATAAATGGCTGGTCTGATGAATCCTGCCTTGACCAGTCTTTCTATTTCTTCCTTGACTTTCAGTTCTGTTTCCATAGACATCCTTCTTCTGGCCTATTTGATCGGAAGGTAGCCTTCTTTGATTGGCAGCTTGTGTTCTACCAGTTTTCGTCTAATCTTGGCATCTCATGATAATGCCAAGCAAAATAGTCTCTAAAATCATGCCAAAGTGCAATGATTTCACTCTTGAGTGGTTCTTTCAACAGCGCACTAACGAAAGTAGTTCTTTGATCCTCTTCTGTCCCTAAGTTTATCTCTTGTAATGGATCTTCCACTTCCTCCTGTAGACTCTCTTCCTGGGAGAACACGTAGACTTTGGTGGATCCAGTCCCTGCCAAGCAATGTATTTTAAGTGGTAGAAGTGGTGTCTACCACAAAAAATGCAATCTTCAGCTCCTTGGCTCCAACTGTGACGTCCACATCTAGGATTCCATTAGTCTTAGTGATGCCCCCAGCAAAGTTGGTGACAATCAAACGCGTTGGAATTAGATCCTTCTCTGTTCTGCCCATCTTGTTCAGTAATCTGTGAGGCAGAAGATTAATGGTTGCACCTTCATCCACCATTGCTTTGGGAATAGGAATACCCCCAAATTTTGCTATTATGAATAGAGGTCTGAGGTGATTGGCCATCGCCTTGGTTGGTTTGGAGAAACAAATCTGTTCTACAGCCAATTTCATGGCAGTTCCGCTTGTCTTGGCAGTAGGTGTTTTTTGCTCTAGCGCCTCCTCTACCTTTGCCAATCTGCATTCAAAACTTTCTTGGGAGAACAAGTCCCCCTCCATGGTGTTTTGTTGTCCTTCTGCTGCCCTGAATTTTTCTGGCAAGATGAACACCATGTTAATGCCTAGATCACCCTGCAACACGCTCTCCAATTCTGCACCAAAAACCTCAGTTTCTTCATCCAGTTCTCCATCGTACTCCATCTGTTCTTCCCCATACTCTTCTGTCTAGTCCTCTTGTTCCCCTATTTCTAGGAGCCCAGTCTGGCCGTCTGCAGATGGTTCATAGTCCAACTGCTCCTCTTCATATTCTTCAGTCCAGTCTTCTTCTCCTTCTACTAGAATAGGTTCAGATTCACCTTGTATTTGTGAAGGTTCAAGCTGATTGATTGGGGATGAGGCAGGATGGATGGAAGGTATGCCTGGAGATTCTGTCTTCATTAGCTCTTGTGGCTGATATGTTGTTTGTTCTGCCTGAGGAGCTACTTCTGGACTTTTCCTTCTTCTGGTAAAACTGGTCTCTGGAAGTGCCTGTGTGTCATCCCTGTTCTTGAGAAAGGTGCAATATTGCCTTTGAACTCTCCTCTTTTGAGTTCTGGTTAACTCCAAAGTTGGTCCACCGCTTTTTCCAATAGAATATCATATGCCTTCTATGATAGTTGCCAAAGGCTTTTCATTTATGGGCATCTTAATTAGTATTTCCTTCTTTGACTGCTCTGTCATTCTTCTGCTGCGTTGAGCAGGCCTTAGATAGTCCTTCTGTCTGGCCTTGTCTTTAGATGGATCCGAAACTAGGCCTTGCTGGTATGATGTTCCAATCCTGTCAAAAATGCTAGGTGTGGACTTACTCTGCCTGTCCAGAGTCACTTCTAACTCACTTTCACACTTGCACTTGCTACACAGCACTACCCCAGCCGAGATGGTTGCCTTTGGCCTTTGATTAGTCTCCCTTGTGACTCTTCTGCCTCTGCTAGAGCTAGCCTCTGTTGCTGGTTTGTCTCTCTTCTGTTCTGGCCAATTTAAGTTGACCATGTTGACTTGAGGTTGGGGAAAAAGATCTGTTGTAATTGAGGGAGGTTTCTCCCCAGTTTTAGCCTTCTTGCAGTTATTCCTTCCTATATGACATCTCTGAAAACAACATAGATGTTGGTGGAATGGTTCCATGAGTTGTGCCACCTGCAATATTGTCTGCCCTTGAGTTCCTCTGGCTTAGGCAACATGTGGGTTGTCTCTATTGCCTTCTGCAGCAGCATCTCATCAAACAAAGCATTAACCTTGGTTAGATCGAAAGAATAAACCTTGTTCTGTGTTGGTTTGTTTGGAACAAACCCTCCTGTGAACGGTGGAGGCTTCTGGTCTTTTGGTGGCTTTGTAAGAGCCTTGCAATTGATGGGATGTTTCAACTTTGCCATTCTACCACTGCAATTTCTCTTTCCTCGGAGCCTTCTGTGTCTTCTTCTAATTCTACCTTAACCAGATGTACTGAAGAAGAAGAAGGGGTTTTGTAGTATGTGCCTTTGGAAGAGTTCCTCTTCTGTTGTTCTTTCCTGAGCAGCTCCTTATATTTAGATGCTTTGTCCGCCAGTTCTGCCAGATGTCCAAACAGCATCCCATCAAATCTCTTTCTCAGAGAGATTTTAAGGGCGGTTTGAGCCATCTGAATTAAGTGCCTTTCTTCCATAGGGATTCGGCATTTCTTCTTGAGCTTTCTGAATCTGGTTATGAAGTCCTAAGCAGGCTCATCTTCACTCTGTTTGAGGGCAGCAAGATCACTGATGGTGACTTCTAGCTAGATCCTGAAATAATAGCCATGGAAAACATTTTCCATTTGTTCCCAGGTTTGAGCAGAATTGGCTGGTAGGCTAGAATACCAGGTGAAGGCTTGTCCAGAGAGAGAATTTCCAAAAAGCCTCAGTTTTAACAGAGGGTTATTTTCTATGGCTATGCACTAAACAGAGAATCTGCCTATATGCTCAACTGATGAAGCATGGGGATCTTCTTCGTTGAACAATGTGAAGTTTGGTACCTTAAATCCCAGGGATAGAGGTATCTGATCAATGTAAGCTGGATATGGCTTTCTGTATATGGGCCTTTCTTCTCTTCTAGCTTCGGGCTCCATCATCTCCCTAATCATTTTCTAAAGTGCCCCCATGTCATTCAAGCATTAATAGGGTGCGGATTTCGCCCATGTTTTAGCTGGATGTGGTCAATCATGTGCTCCATTTTGTATGGCTTGGGCAGAACTTCCTCCCTGTGTTCTTCCTCTTCTTTGAAATCTAGATGATTCCTCCAGTTTGCCCCTGGTCTGTTCCTATCATTGTTGGCAAAGGGGTTAATTCCCCATCTACCTCTTCTGTCTCTTCTGCCTCTTGGAGGGAATGGATTGGGGTCCATCCTTCTGGGTCTGTAGGGTAACACAACCAGTGTTTCGGGCAGAAGTGCCAGGGGCTGATCACGTGGGGCCACATGTTGTGGAATAGGTGGAGGTTCTGGCTGATTCTAGGGGGCCTGGACTATTGTAGGGCCTTTTGGCAGAACTGGAACATCATGCTCTTGGACGGGAAGGCCTCATCCCCTCTGTTCAGCTTGGATTTCTCCATGCCCTGGTATTCCAACTATCTGTGCGACGAGAGGGTTCTCTTGGTATAGCCATGCCAGTCCTGGTGGAGGTCCATAAGGGAGGTCTAGCTGCTGAACCGCAACATCTGGGTTTGGAATTCTAGCCATGGCAGCCTCACGTCCTGAACTGCCTATTAACTTTCCATTGCATCATGGCTGTCATGTTGTTTAGGGTATCCTGGCTTCTTTGTGTTGTGGCCTCCTGTTGGAACACGGCTTCCTGTATCTACTCCTGGTGCTACCATGGGCTGACTGCCTAGCATCACTTTCTTCTAACTCCAGTCCTTCTCGGAGAGCAGCTTGATCTCTTTCCATGGCGCAGCGTGGGTTCTGGCTAGAACTTCCAATATTCATATACCTTAGAAGATTTCTCTAGGAGTATGTATACTAAGAAGTCCCACTATGCGTGCCAAATTGTTCACCAGTTTTATGTTTGTTCCTGTGATGGTAGTGCAAAGTTCCCCATTGCCTTGAAAACCATTGATTAGTCAACAAGTCAACTTTCTTTAGTGTGCGAGCGTGCCACTGCTAGTAATGAAAAATCCTAATAGACTTCTTAAAAATAGATAACTTGCGCCTCAAGTTACTAATTTCTAAACAAGTGATTGTGAATTTGGGTGAGGAATATCTCCCATGTAAGTTCTTTTCTTGCCTTAGACTGGTGAGGACTTCACAATTTTTCACAGTACAAGAGTGGTAGTTCTGGCGAGAATAAATGGTAAGAAAGTGAACTGTTTTAAGGCGAAACTGCCTTTTACAAAACTCAAAAGGGAAAAACTAACACTAGAAATACAAAAAGAAGGTTGGGCTTCCATTTCTGCCTGGATAGAAGTTTCTGATCCTGACTGGACTGGGTATGCATGTGCTAGACTGGACTGTCAACAACTTCAATTGCTAAGTTTCAACTGTAAATCGATACCAACGTTCTAGTTTGGCAGAGTTTTAATCTATTTCAAGCCCTGGAAGGCTTTTTGAACTGGCAGAATTGGGGCATCTTCAGTCTGAAAGGGGCAGAAGTGGCTGGACTTGAGGATTACTGAGCTGGAGCTGCACTGTGGTACCTGTTCTGCTTGATCAGGACTCTCCATAAATTTGTTGAGGTTTTCATATTTATAAAAACCCAAACTCTGCTTGATTTGGCTTTTGCTAAACCAAATTTGTAACGAGAGAAATCTCGTTTTGAATGACTTATTTGTCTAAGTCTGAAACTAGAAGTTTTGATTTGTAGCTGGCTTCTTTCTTATGGCTCAATGAGCTTTCGGTTGCTTCAATTTGTTTGAAGGTTCTTTGAGATCAAGTGATCATTTTGAGTTTTTGTCTTTGATTGATTTTTTGGTTGTCTTTTGCTCTGTTCACCTTCTCTCATATTTATAGGAAATGCTGGAGTGGGATTTTTAATTTATAAAATGGGTGGCAGATTTTCTAAAAAACAAGATCTTTTATTTTCAAATGTCAAAGAAAAGGGAAGTTATCTATTCTGGCAAGTAGACCATCATCAGTCCGTTCCTAAGGCAGTCACTTCCCTGTTTTTCTTTGAAAGAAAACCTAACCCTTCTTTGAATTTAACTGCTTTTGTAAGAGCTCAAACTGTGATGGTTAGTTTGATCTTCCAGATGAACAACTCCTTGCACCCTACTTATCTCCCAAAACGTAGTCTGCTTATCTCTTCAAAATGGTGCCTGCTTTGGAGCATAAATTTTTCTGAATATACAAAAGGGACTTTGATCTTCTGGTGGCAGAGATTTCAGAGATGTCTTTCTTTTATAGCTGCCTTTATTAACTCCTTATCAACCTAGTTGAAATTGTTGACTTTTCAAAGCTAGGTAGTCATGTGAGTTCCTCTGTAATCCAGGATCAAGTGCCTTTACTTTTTATAGTGGTATTTCGACGCATTCTTCAGTTTGGGTAGAGAGCTGGTAGTTTTGACAAAAACTGTTTTGGGTTTCTTCAAATTTGGGCTTTGGTAAGAATCTGACTTGGGTTTGGGCTCTTTGACTTTGGGCCCTCGATTCCAATTCTAGTCCATACTACCTAGGTCTGATTTTGCCTCGTCCTTCTGGGCCTCCAGTGTTGGGCTGAGTGTGTAATTTTGGCCCATTTTTAAGGGGAGCATTGGTGGCTATCCAAAATTGAAATGGGCTTTTTGATATTGGACTGGGTGTGCCAAATTAGACCCAAACATTTACGGCCATTGAATTACCTTCTGAAATGGAAGGAAGGAGTGTGAGAGAAAAGATGATTAGAATGACAGTAATCGTTAGCCCGTTCAAATATTTTATTGAAGAAAAAGCCATCACGTGTCTTGTCTTGGAGTTGAAAAGAACGGAACAAGAGATGAGAAGCTATGCTATGGTGTCCAAGATGATGGGGCAGTAGAACAGGTTGATATTTCATCAAACCATGTGCTCTATATATACTAGTTTTTACTGGATACATTAGAATCCTAGAATTACAAGGAAATCTGAATCCCTTTAGTAATTGGGAATAAGAAGAAAAGGAACAAATTTCATTCCTGACTTCACCATTGTTTACCTAACTTACACATAACGAATCATTTAATGCGTGAATTGTAATAACCTGATCCTAAATTAGTATTAAATTATTAATTTATTAAAGTAAAAGGCAATTTTACCCCGGGAATATTCTTGTTCAGGAAAGAATTTTGAGATTTTAGTAGTACCTTTGTATAAAGCATGTCGAGATGAGACCGTAGACACGGAGTGGGCTCAAGTAGGAGTTATAATGAAGAAGCTACAATCAAAAGAAGTCCAGTGGCACAATTGTAAATATTTAAAAAAGGGATTTTTAAAAGAAATCAGATTCTCTTCTCTCTCTCTCTCTCTCTCTCTCTCTCTGTGTGCGCACGACTCCCCTCCCCCGACTGTAACAACCGATCTCCTCCCGCCGCCTCGTCCGACCTCCTCCGACCACAAGGCCAGTACCTACAGGACCACCTCAACTCACATTTTTAATGTTTTCACCCCCAGACAATAGTCGTGTACTAGAGCACCACCACAAGGCGGTCTTCACTCACCACTCATCCTTTCCACTATGTAGGATTTCTACTGTAATTGAACAATTCCTGTAAATTAAATTGATTAGTATTGCTTTGAAATTGCCCTAGGGCTTACTGTAAGGCCTAAGGCCATAAAGATTTGATGTTTGGTTGCATGAATTCAAACATTGTGCATGCTGAACAATTGTGGCTTTATAAATTGAGTTTTGTACCAGTGAAAAAGTTTGGGAACGAGCAATTTACAGGGGAAACTCTGCTGAATGTTCGGCAGAAGTCAAACCCTAAAGAAATTTTGGATTTGTTAGAAGGGCAATTTGGTCAAGTGTGTTTGGCACCTACCAGGTGTCAGACACGCACAAAGTTCGGCACAGATTCCAAAGTGGAATTTGGGTCCTGTCTTGAATCCTACTTTAAAATTTATAATCTAGTATAAATCTTATCAACAAGCAGGGGTAGCTCCTCTGATTCTCATTATTAGAGGTGACAATATTGTACACGACCCTTTAATACGACACGAATTCACATGAAAAATTCAGTATTAGGGTTTGAGTTATCGTGTCATGTTGATATCGTGTTCACCCGTTAGCCGCCCGTTAAGCTATCATGTCGTATCGTGTCAATTCTCAAATACCCATAAACCCGTTAAGCTCAGGGCATTTTTTGTAAATTTATCTCTTCTTTTTTTTTTTTCCTTCTTCTCTTTCTTTTCTTTTGTCTCTTCCTCCCCCATTCCCCCGATTCTCTCTCTCTCTCTCTCTCTCTCTCTCTCTCTCTCTCTCTCTTCAAAACCCAGCAACCTTTGAGATTTCTTCTTCTCTCAACTTGAGAGTCTTAAGCAGCCACCACACCACCCAACCACCATGAGCCATCCCAGCCACCTCCCCCTTTGTCTCCCTCCCTCACCAATCGATCCCACCCATTCCCTTACCTTCTCCAATGACTCTTCCTCCTCCACTCCCACCATCTCCACTGCCCAAACCTTTGAGGGCATCTCCAATCTCATGTTCGAGCTCGTCTATGGACTGTGTTGATTTTTATTTTTATTTATTTTGCACTGGTTGATTTTTTAATTGTTTAAAATTTCTGTTTATTTATTTATTTATTTATTTATTTTAATTCTTAAAGGATTATTGTGTCGTGTCGTGTGATTCGTGAATTGTAACAGATCGTGTTCGTGTTTGACATTTTCAACCCGTTTTCTTATCGTGTCGTATCGTGTCAGCCCGTTAAGAAAAGCAGGTTTACATGAAAACGATACGAACACTGCAAAATGACACGAACGCCAGGTCTACTCATTTTTTGTTTGTTATGTTCTCTTTTTTGTTTATTCCTATCAAGATGAATTACTTTTCCGATGAACTTTAGATTTACCGTACAAGATTACTCACTAGTAGGATTATGTTTACCATCTCGGTTTTTTTGGGTGGTCGCAATAGGTTTCGAAGCTTTTTGCTTTGGGAAATAACGTTTAGTGCCACTGCTTTCCAAACTTTATCTGAAAATACCACATTTACCCACACATTTTGCAAATATAACCTATAAATAATTCCTTATTGCCTACTTATCAATCCACTTAACACTTTTGGTCAGTTTTTGTTTTCTCTCTCAGCTCTCTCTTAGCTCTTTCTCTGAACTGTATCTCATAGTTCTCTCTTCCTCTCTTTATCTAGCTAACTACGCCTCCTCACGAAGAAGAAAATCAAGAACAACCTACAAAACCCACAGCTTTAACCTCAAAACCCAGTTCTTCCTCTTCCTCTTTGTTTTCTTCTCTACCCAAATCCAAACCCCAACTTCGTCTCTCTTTGAATCCCTTTTGCAACCTAAACAAACCCAAACAAAACCATCTTTCTGAATATGACAGCATGTCTTGGCATTAGGTGGCCATTGTTTGAGCATTTTGGTCCAATTTTGGGGGATTTTGAAGTCCGCGTTTACATGCCCTCTTCAAGAACAGCTTATCCAGAAAATGAATTGTTGGAAATATGTAAGTTTTGATGTTAAATTGAATTTGATTACTGAAATTGGAATTGTGATTGATTTTGTCTGTATTTTGTGTAGAAGTATTGGGATTGATTTTGTTTGTCTGAAAAAACAAATGTGTTTGTTCATTGTCGATTGATTCTTGCATTTGGTATTAGGATTTTCTATGAACTTGTTATGATTATATCATAGTGAGATAGCATTGTTGATTTGCTGTTGCAATTGTATTGTGGTTGTATTGTAGTGGTATTGCTGTTGTATTACTATGGTATTGTTGTTATATTTTTATTATTTTTTTGGTGTTATATTGATATGTTACTGTAATACAGTTCTAACAGTTGGAATGGTCTAAAAAGACTCGAGATTAAATATATGATTAAATTCTTATATTGGTCAACTCGATCCCCCATATGGGGTCCACAACCTCCGATTAATAATCTAAAAGTTCCTGTAGGTTCATAAAAATCCAATTAACCTATCCTATGAGTTTCGTCAAGATCCGACGGTCCGAATATATCGAACCCGAATTATGCATAATATGTAAAAATTGGTTTTGTACTCAAATGATAACAAATAATTAATCCGAGCATACCACCATGCTCGAGATGACCTAGGGATAATTTTAGGCTAAAAATACGCAGGTGGGCCCCACCACAGGCTGCCACGGCGGGTGCGTTGAGTAATTTCTAGTGATTGGAAAATCTCAAAATCTCCTACCAATACCAATGGCAATTTGTTAAGCACCTAAAATGGAGTGTTTTTAACTCTTGGACCCCGGCCAAAAAGTGGCCAGAAATAGCCTAATTCATGGCCAAACCGTCAAAGCATATGGGTGTTTAAATCAAACTTCCAAATCACGAAATCAGTCGAAACTACCTACATAAACGGATAGAGCACTTCGAGAGGATGAAAAATCATACCTCACTCATTTGAATTGGTGGCTGGAGTCGCCGGAAAATGGAGGAGGAAAACGGACGAAACTTCTCGTGGTTCAGCCGTCAATCCTCGGGCTTTTGAAGAGGGAAAATGGGTGGAATAGAAAGAGGGCGTTGAGCCGAAACTTTTGGTACTAATTTCATGGCCTAAGATGGTCGGATGACAACGAACAACCCACAAGAAAATGGAAGTTACTGTAGCAATTGCTAGTACCGTAGCTCTCTGGTTACTATAGCACTCAAATGATGAGAAGAGAGAAAATAACATGGAAGAGTATGATATGGTATTTGAAAAATTCTGACTTCGAAATATTTACGATTGTGCCACTGCACTTCCGTTGATCATAACTTTTTTGTTAAAACTCCGATTTGAGCCCACTACGTGTCTACAAACTCATATCAACGCGCTCTATGCAACAGTGCTACTCAATTCTCCAAAAAGTCAATTTAAAACTCATTAAAATACTCTCGGGGTAAAATTTTCATTTAGTTGAATAATTTAAGAATTTAATATTAATTTAGGAACAAGATATTACAATGAAAATGGGTGGAATAGAAAGACGACGTCGAGCCAAAACTTTTGGTACCAATTTCGTGGTCTAAGATGGCTGGATGACGACAAACGACCGATGAGAAGATGGAAGTTGCTGTAGCAATCGCTGGTACTGTAGCTCTCGGGTTAATGTAGCACTCAAATGTAGAGAAGAGAAAAGAGTCTGATCTAATATTTAAAAAAGTCTAACTTTGAAATATTACGGTTGTGTCAATGCACTTTCGTTGATTGTAACTTCTTCGTTAAAACTCCAATTTGAGTCCACTACGTGTTTACAAACTCGTATTGATGCGCTCTATGCAATAGTGCAACTCAATTCCCCAAATTCTTTTCCAAACAAAAAGTCAATTTTAAACCCATTAAAATACTCTCAGGGTAAAATTGTCTTTTACTATGAATAATTTAATAATTGAATATTAATTTAGGAACGGGATATCACAGTTTCCCTCCACTCTAAATAGATTTAGATGAGGCTATCATTTGCCCCAGTGACTTGGAATATACAAATATTTCCTTAGAATGTTTACAGTTCCATTTTCAGATGTCGTATTTATTACTACCAATGTGTAACTACAGTGCTAATACTTTCCAAGACTGTTTTTCAGCCAACACCAAAGAATCTGCTAGAGCATTGATGGAGACTATAAAGATGACATTTACGGGGGCAGGATTGACTCTTGTGGTTCCAATGGCTAGCTGTGAATTTATTTAATATTTATTAAAGTATTTCTGTTTAGTTGGAATAACCCTATGATTTAGGGAAGTAGCTGAGGTTTGAACGTTTCATTAGGAAGATCTCTTAAATTTAGGAGATGTTGGTCATGTGATCGTGCAGCAGGTCATGGAGTCGTGCAAGTTTCTTTTCTGTTTTTGTAAGGCTATTTAACAACCATCTTTCACTTAATGAAGTATTCAATTCTCCCACTCTGTTTCCTCTCAGTAAATCTAGAAACTAACAATTGGTATTAGAGCTCCAAATTGGGGCCTGAAGAGCAAAGGAAAGCAGCAACTCTTGTCGTAGCAAGTATCAATGTCGACCGAAGGAAGCACCTTTGTTCAACCATCAATCCCACGCTTCGATGGTCACTATGATCATTGGAGCATGTTGATGGAGAATTTTTTGAGATCAAAAGAATACTGGAGTCTTGTGGAGAATGGAATCACAACATATGCAGAAGGAACAGTGTTGACAGAAGCTCAACTCAAAACCTTAGAGGATCATAAGCTCAAAGACTTGAAGGCCAAGAATTACTTGTTTCAAGCCATTGCTCGAGCCATTTTGGAGAAAATTTTGAAGAAGGATATGGCAAAGGATATTTGGAATTCCTTGAAGAAAAAGTATCAAGGCACGGCTAGAGTTAAACGTGCACAACTGCAAGCTCTTCGCAAAGAGTTCAAGATGTTGCAAATGAAGAATGGAGAAATAGTCACTGACTATTTTGCTCGAACATTGACTGTTGCAAACAAAATGAGGATACATGGAGATAGAATGGAAGATGTCACTGTGATTGAGAAGATTCTCAGGTCTATGACATCTAAGTATGACTATGTTGTATGTTCGATTGAAGAGTCAAAAGATATTGATACACTTTCAATTGATGAATTTCAAAGTAGTCTGTTGGTGCATGAGCAAAGGATGATTTGTCATGATATTGAAGAGCAAGCTCTCAAGGTTAGTCATGAGAATTACACATCAGAAAAAGGAAGAGGTCGAGGCGGATTCAGAGGTCGTGGAAGAGGGAGAGGCCGTCAAGGTCCATTTGATAAGTCAACTGTGGAGTGCTACCACTGCCATGAACTTGGACACTTCCAATATGAGTGTCCTCAAAAGGAGAAAGAGAACAAGGCTAATGTGGCTGAGATAGAGGAGGAGATGTTACTGATGGCATCTATTGACAAAAGAAATAACCAGAACTGCAACATGTGGTACTTGGACTCGGGCTGCATCAATCATATGAGTGGAAACAAGTAGCTATTTGCAAAGATGGATGAATCATTCAGGGATAATGTGAAACTTGGAAACAATTTCAATCTGTGTGTCATGGGAAAAGGCAACATAAGAATTGAAGTCAATGGAGTGATGCACTGCATAACTGAGGTATTTTATGTTCCAGAGCTGAAGAACAATCTTATTAGTCTTGGTCAGTTGCAGGAGAAAGGAATGGTTATCTTGATTAAAAAGAACTCTTGTCACATACATCATCCTAACAAGGGTTTGATTATTCAAGCTGATATGTCTTCGAATCGTATGTTCATACTCAAAACAGAAGCATATGCTTAGAAAAAAATGTGTTTCAAATCCACAACTAAAGAGGAATCATGGCTGTGGCAATGCAGATTTGGGCATTTGAGTTTCAATAGCCTCAAAGCACTCAAACAGAAGAACACGATGAAAGAACTTCCTCTATTGCAAGCTCCCTCAACGGTTTGTGAGGAATGTATATGGGAAAGCAATATCGTGAAACATTTCCAAGGAAAGTAGCTGGAGAGCCACACAAGTGCTGCAATTGGTGCACTCTGACATATGTGGACCAATCAACCCCATCTCCAACAGCAACAAAAGGTATTTTATAACCTTTACTGATGATTTTAGTAGGAAAACATGGACATACTTTCTTGCTGAAAAGTTTGAAGCTTTAGTGACTTTCAAGAAATTTAAAGCATCTGTTGAAAAAGAAACTAGTGTGTTTATTAAGGCTTTTCAAATAGATAGAGGAGGAGAGTTTACTTCTAATGAATTTGTTAATTTTTGTGAGATAAATGGCATACACAGGCAATTAACAGCAGCTTATTCACCACAACAAAATGGTGTGGCCGAGAGAAAGAACCATACCATTATGAATATGGTAAGAAGTATGCTTGCGAGAATGAAGGTACCAAAAGAATTCTGGCCAGAAGCTGTGAACTGGAGTTGTCACATTCTAAACAGATGTCCTACTCATGCTGTGAAGGATGTTACACCGAAGGAAGCATGGAGTGGTAAGAAGCCTGAAGTAAGCTATTTTTGAACATTTGGTTGTCTAGCTTATGCTCATATTTCAGATAGTTTAAGAACCAAGCTTGATAACAAGAGTACAAAATGTGTGATGCTCGAAGTCAGCAATGAATCAAAAGCCTACAGATTATACAATCCAGAGACTCAAAAAATCATAATTAGTAGAGACGTGGTGTTTGATGAAGCTAGTGGTTGGAACTGGAATGATAAGCCTAGGAAGGAAGCTAGTGTTTATCTTGAAGAGACTGAAACTGAGCAAATTGTTGAAGAAGGTGAAGATGAACCTATTGAGCCAAGATTTAATGAAGTCTCCTCAAATTTACCAAGGCAAAGAAGACCCCCTGGTTGGATGACTGATTATGTGACTGGTGATGAGCTCTCAGATGATGACAATATTGCTCAATTTGCCTTGTTTGTTGGCAATGATCCCAACACATTTGATGATGCTATAAAGAGTTCGAAATGGAGAAAAGCCATGGACCTGGAGATATAAGCAATTGAAAGAAACAACACATAGGAGTTGGTTGATTTGCCTAAAGGAGAAAAAACAGTTGGAGTGAAGTGGATATTCAAGACTAAGTTCAAAGAAAATGGGGAGATTGACAAGCACAAAGCCAGGTTAGTAGCTAAAGGATATACTCAAAAATATGGTATTTATTATTCTGAAGTATTTTCTCTCATAGTTCATCATGATACCATATGTTTGGTTATATCTTTAGCTGCACATAATGATTGGTCCATTTACCAACTCGACGTGAAGTCTGCCTTTTTATATGGAGAGCTCAATGAACAAGTGTACATTGATCAACCCCCTGGATATGTGCAAAAAGGAAAAGAACAGAAGGTCTACAAACTAAAAAGGGCTCTATATGGACTAAAACAGGCTCCGAGAGCTTGGTATATTCATATAGAGTCACATTTCTTGAAGACTGGATTTATCAAGTGTCCTTATGAGCATGCCTTGTTTGTCAAACTTGGTAAAGAAGGGAAGATTCTCGTTGTGTGTCTTTATGTGGATGATCTAATATTCACAGGAAATGGTGCAGATATGTTCAAAGACTTCAAGAAGTCCATGATGGAGGAATTTGAGATGACAGACTTGGGGAAAATGCACTACTTCCTTGGAATTGAAGTGAAGAAGTCAAGCAATGGGATTTTCATTGGACAAAAGAAATATGCTGAGGAGATTCTCAAAAGATTTCACATGGAAGGCTGCAATTCGATTCAAAATCCCATAGTTCCAGAAAACAAAGCTCATCAAGGATGAGGGAGGAGAGAAAGTTGACAACACTTACTTCAAGCAAATAGTGGGAAGTTTAATGTATCTAACTACTACAAGGCCTAATCCAATGTTTGATGTGAACCTTATTAGCAGATACATGGAATCACCCACTGAACTTCATTTTCAAGTAGCTAAGAAAGTGTTACGCTATTTGAAAGGAACAACTGATCTTGGTCTATTTTACAAGAAGAAAGCTGGAACAAAACTGATGGGATTCAGTGACAATGACTATGTTGGGGATCTTAATGATAGGAAAAGTACATCTAGATATGTATTTCTATTAAGTTCAGCTGCTGTAGCTTGGTCTTCGAGAAAACAACCTATTGTCACTCTCTCTATAACAGAAGTTGAATTCATAGCTGCAGCCTCATGTGCATGCCAAGCTGTTTGGTTGAGAAGGATACTCGAAGAATTGTGTTTTAAATAGGAAAAGCCTACTGTGATCATTTGTGATAATAGTTCTACCATCAAATTATCAAAAAATCCAGTAATGCACGGAAGGAGTAAGCATATTGATGTTAGATTTCATTTTCTTCCAGATCTTGCGAGAGATGAAGTCATTGAACTAGAACACTGTCCAAGAAATATGCAGGTGGCTGATATTCTAACTAAGCCATTAAAGTTGAAGGCTTACATAAGGATGCGAGAAGCACTTGGGATTTGTTCGAGTTCGAGTTTAAATTGAAAGTTCAATTACTTTTCAGTTTATGGGAGGATGTGAAGTTATTTAATATTTATTAAAGTATTTCTGTTTAGTTGGAATAACCCTATGTTTTAGGGAAGTAGCTGAGGTTTGAACGTTTCTTTAGGAAGATCTCTTAAATTTAGAAGTTGTTGGTCATGTGATCGTGCAGTAGGTCATGGAGTCGTACAAGTTTCTTTTCTGTTTTTGTAAGGCTATTTAATAGCCATCTTTCACTTAATGAAGTATTCAATTCTCCCACTCTGTTTCCTCTCAGTAAATCTAGAAACTAACAATAGCGACAAAGATCAACTTGGTTTTGCAAGGGAGTGCCTTTCAGGTAAAGTCGGTACTCAATTACTATGATTATTATATCTTCAGTACTTCCTGGTTGTAATGTTACCTTTATGATAGAGACTTCGACCACTTCTCTTTAGGTGGTCATGTTAAAGGTGTTGTTTTGACAGAAGATAGCATTGATGGGTCAAAATCTCGGACAACTGCAACCTCATTGTTAAGGAATTGCTGGATCCAAGCTTCCATGGAACTGGGAATAGATGTTCTCCACGACGAAATGTCATAACATCAAGATTTGTCTGTGGATTAGTTAATTTGCTTAAGCAAGTTGGGAAATAAACCCATATTGGCCACAGAGGCTTCATTTTCAAGCTTCCCTGTATACAGCAAATCAGATTCTCAGAGGAAGAACTATGGATCTTTTAGGAATTGTTGTAATTACTGGTTCCTTACATATAGTTTCATTGGTATTAGCTACCCTCTGTGGTTAAAAATTTTCTTTCTTAAGAATCCATTCCTTGTCAACTTTTTGTATTTATCACCTTGTACAATAGGATTTGAGTTATGTACAGCTGATGGATATGCTAATTTCTTTTGGGCCAATGCAAAGGTTTCTAATGTTCTACCTCAGCTGAATTGAGCATGTCGATACCATGACTAACCGAGCAACTAGCTAAGCAAGATCAGCCACGTGCCATGCTTTAAGAGGTCATCACCTTAGCCAAAGAAGTCTTGCCACAAGTCACAACTAGGGGCAATGTCAAGAGTCCCACATTGGAAGACTACAAGAGGTAGAGACTCCCATTCACCTATAAAAGAAGACTACTCTCCTCTTAAAAAATGGTCTTGAGTCTTGGATTCTTGGGCTTTGTACCTTAGGCCTTGGTCCTTCTTCCCTTTATCTTTAGGTCTAATCCCCTTGTACAAATATAAACAAACATTATCATAATGAGAATATACTTCTCTGTGGACGTAGCCCATCCATCAAGGGTGAACCACGTATATCTTGTCTTCTGTATTTTTATCGCTGGCCCAAAACTTTCACGCACATATTGAAGAACCCACATCTTCACACATCATCCACCATTCCATCTCTACCTAAGTTGACCCTCCCAAAAAGAGCATCAACAGTTTGGCACCGTCTGTGGGAATCGACACAAGATGCCTTTGTCGATTCTCCTTTCTTCGATGTAAGCTTTGTGCCTTCGGCAATCCCCTTTGCCTTCGGTATCCCTGTGCCTAGCCACATTGCCTTGCAACATGCAAGCTTAATGTCGCCCTTGGAATCCATTCACCTTCGGTACCCCCGTGCCTAGGCACACCGCCATGCGACATGCAAGTTTTGTGCATTCGGCAACCCTCTTTGCCTTTGGCACCCTCGTGCCTAAGCATATTACACCCCTGTCGATCGGCAAGCACAGTTCCTATCATGCAGGAGATATGCTCGCACGACCCGCTTCTCCTTCAGCAATCCCATTTTCCTTCGACACTCCCGTGCCTAAGCACATTGCCTTGCGACATGCAAGATTTATTCCTTCGACATCCCCTTTGACTTCGACACCCCCGTGCCTAGCCACATTGCCTTGCAACATGCAAGCTTCGCCTTCGGCACCTCCATGCCCAGGTACATCGCCCTGCGACATGCAAGCTTTGTGCCTTCGGCACCCCTGTGCCTAACCACATTGTCTTGCAACATGCAAGCTTTGTATCACCTTCAGCATCCATTCGCCTTCGGCACCCCCATGCCTAGGCACATCGCCCTGCTACATGCAAGCTTTGTGCCTTCAACAACCCTCTTTGCCTTCGGCACCCTCGTGTCTAAGCACATTACACCCCTGCCGATCGACAAGCACCATTCCTATCATGCAGGAGATGCTCGCACGACCCGCTTCTCCTTCGGCAATCCCCTTTTCCTTCGGCACCCTCGTGCCTAAGCACATTACCATGCGACATGCAAGATTAGTTCCTTCCGCATTCCTTTTGCCTTTGGCACCCCAGTGCCTAGCCACATTGCCTTGCAACACACAAGCTTTGTGTCCCCTTCAGCATCCCTTTGCCTTTGACACCCCCGTGCCTAGGCATATCGCCCTGCAACATGCAAGCTTTGTGCTTCGGCATCCCCTTTACCTTCGGCACCCCTGTGCCTAGTCACATCGCCCTACGACATGCAAGTTTTGTGCCTTCGACATCGCCGTGCCTAGCCACATTGCCTTGCAACATGCAAACTGTGTGTCGCCTTTGGCATCCCCTTTGCCTACAGCACCCCCGTGCCTAGCCACATTGCCTTGCAATATGCAAGCTTTGTGTCACCTTTGGCATCCATTCGCCTTCGGGCACCCCCGTGCCTAGCCACATTGGCCTACGACATGCAAGCTTGATGTCACCTTCGGCACCCACATACCTAGGCACATCGCTTTGCGACACGCAAGTTTTACACCTTCTGCACCCTCGTGCCTAGGCACATCGCCTTACGATAGGCCTCATCATTTGGCCCGCAGGCTCATGGGCCGATAGGAGCCCGGCCCGTCTTGGGCAGGGCTAGGCTTGGGCTTGGGTGTTTGAAGCTCAGCCCGACCCATAGGCCCGGCCCGATTAAGCCCAAGAAAGCCCGACCCGGCTCTACCCGCCTACAAAAGCCCGGCCTGTTAGGCCTGCGTACATATACAATTATGTATAAATAAGAGTTTAGGATTAGGATTATATCACTTAAATCACATATATAATTTGTTTCATTTCATTTACTTTTTTTTACTCGTTCCTAGTTTATAATTTGACGATTAGCACATTAATTTGTGTCAATTATTAATACAACAATTATATATACAAATAAGATGAACAACATATCATATCACAAAATATAATCATATCACGAAATATAATCGAACCACCAAATATAATAATGCTTTCCTTGAACAGATCACCAAACATTTGCATATTTATTCATACTGTTCTTTAAAATAAATAAAAAATTGATACTTATTATTTTTTTAAATTGTTTCTTAAAACGTATTACGGTCTAATTATGTAATAACCTCAAAAATAATACTTGATTTATTATTTTTGTGGAAAATCTTATTAAGTTGTGTGATTTTATTGGGTGTTTTATGAATTTGGTTTGATGTGAAAATATTGGAATTAAGTGAGTTTAATCTCAAATTTGAACTAAAATGCCCTTATGATTAAGTTATGATTTTTTCGAATGAAGTAGGCCCGTTTCGGCCCGGCCCGTTGAGCTTTCTCAAGCCCGGCCTATGGGTCGGGCTTGGGCTTTGAATTTTCCAAAAAAATCCAGCCTGATATTTTCTCTCTTCTCTTTAAAGCCCTGCCCACCCCGACCCAAGCCCATTAAATTTGGGCAGGGCTAGCTCGGCCCGGCCCATTAATGAGCCCTACCTTACGACATGCAAGTCTTATGCCTTCGGCACCTACATTCCCTTCAACACCTTGTCTGCGACATGCAAGTCTTGTACCTTCGGCACCCCCGAAGGGCACCCTTGCATAACAAAATGGGGACTTGCAAACCACTTGACTTTTTGTTGCAAGTTCCCTCCCTCCAATGTCCTTCTTTCCCAAGGACTTGGGGGGTTGTGGGTAGTGCACTATATGCCCTGGAAGATAAACTACGGTGTTGCTCGGCCAGTGCACTTAAAATTACAAATCCCCAATCAAGAAGTACCTTCTTACTGCGAGCTTGGGGGAGTACTGCTCAGAATGCACATCCTCAAAATCTGGGGATAACCTTGAAGCTACAAAGGCATCCTATTGCGATTTCTCTATGAAGTTATAAAGCTAAGGGGGCTCTTTAAACTTCTCCTTCTCATTTCCGAATGGAAGGATAAACTGCCTAGTTAAGGTAGACTTAAAATCCTTCCATTTTTTGGCGGCAGAAGACAGCACCATCTTCTTGCCCCCTTCCCTAACAACATAAGCCATTTGAATAGCTTCCCAAATCTGCTCATTCAGGTCCTTGGGCAATTGAGTCCATTTCTTGTCCACAAGAGGGACTCTACTGCATGCCAAAACACCAATGTAACTCTGCATCTCAATAGCAGCCTTGCCATGTGGTCTGCCACTTTTATTGTACTCAACCACAGGCTTAATCTTCTGGATTTTCCTCTTCACAACATGGCTCATTGTGTTAATACCGCGAGTCGATTTTTTCTCTTCATCAAATGTCGCAGAGCTTGGGTCTTTCTCGGAGGATGAAGTAAATCTCATCTTCTTTGCGGGATTGCTTGGAACTGATTTGGCTTCACCCATTTGTGCCTTTGAAACTACAATGTCCTTGCGTTGACCTTTTGACGCTTGAGCCTCCTCACTTTGAGATTTCGAAACCATGTTTAGAGAGAAATACAAACTGCAAGAAAAACAACGACGGTTAGATAAAAACCAAACGTAAAATGAAAGTTCATACGACGGCAAAAAAAACAAACCGTCGTGCTCATTTATAGAAACTTGGATGTGCAAATCCGTCGTGGTCATCAACGTAACAGGACGGGAATTAAATAAAACTGTCGTAATATTATAAGTTCACAAATAAAAAAAATCGCCCAGATTTCTCTCTCCCACGTTCGTTTCAAATCAGACGACGGTTTTTCTCTTTCAAATGTCGTATTTATTAACAAACCACGTCGGTTATTATGAATAGCCGTGCTATTGAAATAGCACGAATTTAATTACCGTCATGGTGTGTCAATAAAAACGTCAAATACGAGAAAAACTCGTCGTTCTCACATGACCTGTGAGTGAGAACAGTGAAAGATTTCGCCTTTTCAAACCTGAGTCTTGTTTCAAACATCAGTGGGACTCGTTCTTTTAAATAAATAAAAACTTCAAATAATAGGTAAACTAGAAAAAAAAAAAACGAAGTGAGAAAATACCTTTGGCTTACAAAGAAAGTTTTCTTCGGAATCAAATTTTGGAGTTTTGGAGACGAAGACAAGTATGAACATAAAAGGTAGGGAAACTGAGAATCAAACACGCAGCTTTTCGAAAATGAGAGGGAAACTGAGAGAAAACTGATAATTTTAGAGAGAACGTAAAAGTTTAGGTCAGGTGACCAAAAATTTTATATACTGTCCCAAAGATAAATACAACGACAGTAGTGACAAAAACCGCCCTAGTATGTATTTACCATGACAATAAAATAATAGAAAAAAAGTGGTTAGTAATAAAGCCATTTGACTATTTGTATTCCGAAAACGACATGGTTAGTTGGGCGCTACATGTCAAAAGTTTACTTTTGAAGAAGTGATATTACAAGTTACCACGTCGGTTTTTTATGAGTAACCGAAGTTGTGTGTATTAACATCATTGCCTTTAGTTTACGGACCGACGTGGGTATTTGTTTTATACGACTTCTATGTTTCAATAACCTACGTAGATTACTTTAGTTACACGTCGGTAAGTGTAATATAACTGACGTGGATGTGAAGATTTTTTTATAAATTGGGTTTTTTTCACGCGTTCTTTCAGTTCAGTTTTCAATTAGGGTTCCAACTTCTTCTTGACCTTGGCTCTGTCTCACCTCTTTGGAGGCAATAGTTTGGATGTTGATGTGTGTGTGCGTTTGTGTATCTGAAAGACACAAATACACACACATCATCAACTTCTAAAAAACTGTCTTTCTGAATGCAAATCTGTGGTTGCCGTCGTCAATTTTTAGAGGCAAATTTTTTGGATGTTGATGTGTGTGTACCTTTGTGTATCTCAAAAACACAAAGACACACACATCATCAACTTCTAAAATATTGTCTTTCTCTCATATTTCATAGGCAAATTTGTTGGATTTTAATGTGTTTCAGTCGTCAAATTTTAGAGGCAAATTTTTGGATGTTGATGTGTATGTGCCTTTGTGTATCTCAAAGACACAAAGACGCACACATCATCAACGTCTCAAATATTGTCTCTCTCACATTGGTGTTCCGATTATGATGAGGAACAGAGTTCCCTCTGGTAAGATTTCATATCTCTTGGGATCTCAGAATAATCTGATTCTGTCGGTGGTTTTCTATATAAACCGTTGTGGTTATTCTCAATTCTTGTCATTATGTTGATCTACCATCGTAGGCTACTAAAAACCAAGAAATAAATCATAAAAAAACATTAATATTAAGACGACAGTTTAGATAGAAGGTTAGCTGTATAAAGTGAATAAATACGATAGTAATTTTAACTTCACGACATGGTAAATTTTATTATATGGCGTTAATTGAACAAACCGACATGGTTAGAGTTATAGATACCGTCATAGTACAATACAAAATAATAAGTCAATAAATTTATCTTTACCATCGTTGTACATTAATTTAATACGGCGGTATTTTGTAATATACCGACGTTGATTTTTTTGAAATTATACAGCGCCAAATACGAATACTTGGTCGTGTTTATTACGAAGTAAAAATGGCGTTTGTTGTTGCACACCATCGTCTTTACTTTCTACGTCGGTGGATTCATAACTTCTGCCGTTGTTTTTGGGCTAAGAGTTTACCTCTGAGGAAAACCTTTTCAATAAGACGACGCTTTTTTAATTCGGTGCGTCATTTTTTAAAAACACCCATTGGAATCTCAATTTTTTAGGTGTTTAAGTTACTCATACACAGCGGTTTTATGACACTGTCGTCTTTTCAAACACAACGACGGTTTTTTGTTAAACCGTCGTTTTTTTATGGTCGTCTTTTTCACTTTTTGTAGTAGTTGAAGTGCATTTGATCGGAAAAATAAATGAAACAGCCAAAATACCTTGTCTCTACGATGGTGGAAGTTTGCCGAAAATCGCCTGAACTACCGAAGACACTCGCCGGAAATCGCCTTTGTTCAAAGCTCTCGAATCGCTCTCATAGTGCAAGTGACTCTTCCATCCGGAGTCACTCCTATTTATAGAGAGGAGAATCAACCGGTACACCTCGAAAAACCAACCAGAGTCATAATGGCCCTGTCCCGCGTGCGCACTCGAACACATGGCACCAATCACATACGAGGGCAGTCTGCACGCTAGGCCCAGAAGACTAAGCGTCATCTCGTGTAGTCGATTCCGCTTTCCAATGTGCACGCCACTTACAAAAGCTCAAGCGACGATCATACTGTCAGAATGGATACACCAACAGCCAGCTATGCCGTTCAGAAGGAAAAGGATGGCGCAACGAGACTTTGTGACCCTTGGGAACCCTGGAGGATGCGTCGTATGAAGAGACCATACCTTCCAATAGAGGCCTAGGCTCTTCGGCCCCCACAAGGTCATCGAACGGCACCGTACGAACAAACGAAAAATTAGCAATGCCTACAGCAACCCACAAGCCTGGAAGATAAAAGCAAGTACCCAACTAAGAAGCTCTCTCAATTGGGAACTTGGGGGACTCCTGTTTATACCAAAATCAATGGACCAATAAGGGCAAGACACGTGGACAAAAGAGAGCATTAGCAAGGTAGCCTTCGGCACCCTAGGCTGCCGATGCCAAGGTTAGGACGAATGCAACCCCTGACCACGTGGAGCACCCACAACGAAAGTCTACAGTCCCACATCGAAATTCTACACAACATTCACACCTCCCAAGACTTATAAAAAGGGGCACAAGTCCCAAAATTGAGGTAACTAGAACTTTCAGCATACTAAGCCATCGCTCTTTCTGGATTATTACTAAATCCATACTTACTCAAGCATCGGAGAGCCATCGGCCAGTACAACACCTGTGTCCTAGGTCTTACCGAGCGTTTTCTCATTTAGCAGAGCAATCATTCTACCGAGGCCCAGAGCGTTCCAAAGGCCCAGACATCACTAAGTTGAGCCAAAAGATGCCAAACCACTTTTTTGCATCAACAACCTCATTCCCTTTGGGTGACCAAACTGACAACAAGGGCCTGTCTTCTTCTTCTTCTTTATGAAATTGAAGTGCCTAATTACCTTGAAGGGGTTGAGCTGTCCAAGTATTCTTGAAAACTCTAAAGCATGCTTTTGATTCTATTTGCAGGAGTTTAGAGTTGTCAATATCCACTCACCAGCTTAAGAAGTGAGTGTCACTGAGATAGGCTGATTATTTGTTGTTCACACTGAATGGGTGTCGGTTAGGCATTTAGACTATATTAAGATTGTCAGCTTAAATTAAGATCTAATTTGCAGAGCTGATTACCAGAGGAATTAATGTCAGAATACTCCTTTCATTTGAGTATGTACTATGCAATGTTTTTCTTCCTTTCTAAAGTTTCTTGTTTCCTTTTTTACCTTTTACAACACTTAGCCTGTTGTGCTTCCGGACTCCTAACTCATACAAGAAGTTGACAATCATGTGATAATAATTGGAAAGTGTAGTTCACACTGATTATGTTTCGTCCATTTGTGGGAGAGATAATTGCTGCAAATGGTTTACATCGTATGTATGCTACTGAGATGAACTGAGTGTAGCTTAGTTCTAGGTCTCATTTAGTTTTTCCTTCTTAGTTTCTCTTCGGTGCAAGCAATTCTCACTCTAATTGGCAGTGTCCCTTGAATTTTTTGATGATATTTATGTACCTATTCATCTTTTGCCTGTTCCATCCCACTCCGAGCCTGACACACAAAAGAGGTGACCCTTCCATGTCTGCTTTGATAGAAGTACATATAGAGCTTTATATGCATAATCCTGCATGATTTCTTGTTTATTGGTGTTTTTTTAAATTACTCTCAAATATGTCATTCATTATATTCGCTGAGGATTACAGGGACAGAGTGTGGACGTGGAAGTATTCAGATGCAGAACTTGCTATTGATGGGACGTGGAAGTATTCAGATACACACTCAAATTTATGGTGCCTAAGGCCAGATAAAATTCCAAGCTCACAGTGTGAACTATCCTCCAATTCTAATTGAGCACCCAGAAGACTAAAAACCATTTGCCCCAACGGTGGTTACAGTAAGTTCATGCTTTGAACCTTATCATATGAGTTGTTGCATCTAGCTGTAGCATCACTTGATCTCTAGTTCTCTACAATTCTCCAAAGGCAATGAACTATTGAAAAAATGCTGCTTTGTGAAACTTTTGTTCTCTTTAAAATATGCTATTCCTTTGTTCATATATAGTAACTCTAATTCCTTTGTTACATTATGTCAAATCTTTGTCCAAATTAAATGAGGGTTCCCTTTTCACAAGTAGATTTCTAATGAATTCTATGAGCCTCCAATTTAGTTTCCGATTTTGCAGGGGTCAATTGATTTTGATGGTTTGGACCCTGTTTCGTGGTGGGACGATGCAGAAGACAAGGATGAAGAACCTGAAGACCCTTAAGCTTACAAACCTTCAGAAAAGGGAACTACTTTGTTTCTCATGATTATGTTTGAAGTCATGGATACAATTTGGTTTGAGCTTGTAACTTTTTCATTTTTGATTATATATAAATTATTGTCGTTCAAATTAGCTTGATTGGAAGGTGGACAAACTTTAGTGGTCTAGAGCGGGTGAGACAATATGAATTCCATGGTGAATCAGCTTAGCTTGAGCCTTGTGGGCTCATTGGTTTTGACTTGCTGTCTCATTTGCAATAATATTCCTGGGGATGCATACTTTTGTTGTTGAGGTGTTTTGGGTCAAATCTCTGTTCAGAAAACTTTCTTTTGAAACTGAGGTGTCTAGCTCAAGCTTCATTGGAAATGTGGTTTACTTATTTTGAATCAGTTTGAATAGATGTGATTGGATTATCAATAAGAGGAAGAAGAAAAAAGGATGGATTAGAATTGATGTTTCGGTGGAGAAGAAATTCATAATGATCTGGACAGTACTCAGATAAGACATCACCAATTGTAATTAAAAACATGCAAAACAGGCTAAAGAAAGATTCAGACCCAAAAAAACAAAAATTAAGATTTGATTCTCTTTTATTGCCATAATTAGCCCTACATTTATTCTAATCTTAATGCACATATATTAATTTGAGATCTTTTGCTTCATACAATTTTCTCAAATAGCCATGGGAGCCCTTGAAGTCGATGGTATAACATCCCAATCTTCCATCTGATTCAACAACTCCAAAGAACTATGAGGAACTACAAAAAGGAGGTTTCTCACACACACCATATCAAAGTGCCATAGAGGCTCGAACTTGAGACCACTAGTCTGCAAGGCGCTTTTACAGTAGGCTAGACTCCGCACATGAAATGAGTATTGGAACTATTCCCTTCAAATTGTTGACTTCCCCTTCACTTACTAACACATAATGAATAAAAAAATTATGTAGATTATACATTAAAATTCATAATTCAAATACAAAAAAAATTAAAAATTAAAAGTTAGAAAAATAGAAATAAACTAAGCCCAAGCACAAAGTATTTCAGTTGTGTGCGGAGGCTTTGCCATTTAGACTACGTCCTCAACTCATTCAAAGCCCAAAGAACTCGATCCACAGAGTCCAATATGTGAAATTTCCAGCTTCATAGCCCTTCCATCAAATTCGTTACACTGTTGACTGAAACTCTTTTTCAAAATTTACAAACACAAGTACTTTTGTTAGGTAAAGTTGGGAGGATACTTGTCGCCTATATATATATATTCATTCACGTGCAAAACACATAGGTATAGCCCACCACCAAGTGTTGTCGTTAAAAAAAAGATTTTTTTTTTTTTTTAAAAGAAAACAAGAAAATTATATGGCGGTGGAAGTTCAATTGAGAGATTGTGACATATTTTTATGGTGTGCTAAATCCATTCCCTCGTAAAAAGGGCGATAGTCAAAGAAAGCAGTAAATGGTGATGGCCCAAAGCCGCTTTTTTTTTCTTTCAACAAAGGCTGCGTCTTGTGTCACTTTTGGCTACAGAAAAGTGACAAACCCCAACCAATCTCAAAAGGTGTCACTAACACTCACAAATGCCACTGTCTTGTCAGTTGCTCCCTCTTGTTTTTTTTTTTTTTTAAATGTTTTCTTTTGAGTTGGGTTTAATTATTACACTTGGTGATTGAGAAGACAACTTGTTAGTTTCACAGAAATACTACTGCTCACTTCATGACTTTTTTCTCTCTTTTTTGATTGGCACCTTAAAATCTGGTCTTTCTTTTTTGATGGACACTTTGTTTTTTGCTCTTTAAAATCTTTCTGCATGCGTTCAATGTAAGAACCTGGAATTTGGAGTCGGTGTTTTTATTTATTTTTATTTTTAATATAAGCGATAGTTTAAATTGCTAAAATATAAAATTTATGAGAGTATTATTTGTGAGAATTTTCTGTGTATTCTTCTTCTCGTGGAAAGTTGTATTTATAATACAATAAACCCTTGTAGGTCAAGCAAAGTAATAACTCATAATTCTATTTACAAAGAAAATCATGAACTAAAGTAAATCAATTACATTGAATATAGGAATCCTTGGCGTGCAAGGAAAGTAACGGCGGGTCCTCAAGTCACACCAATACTCCCCCTCACATTAGTGCATAGATGTCGCCAATGCCTAACTAGTCCAGTGAATTATGGAACGCTCTACTAAAATTGCATTTTTCAAAATATCTGCCAATTGATCATCGGGCTTTACGAACGAAAACTGAATCACTTTAGCTTCAAGCTTTTCTTTGATATAGTGTCGATCCACCTCAACATGTTTGGCACGATCATGTTGAACTGGATTCTATGCAATAGCTATTGTAGCTTAGTTGTCACAAAAGAGATTCATTGCAGACATATGTCGATACCCAAGTTCAGTAAGCAACCTCTTTAACCAAATGAGTTCGCAAATTCCTTTGGTCTTAACAATAAAACTATACTTTTGTATTGGAGAAGGTGACCGCCTTCTGTTTCTTGCTCCTTCATGTAACCAAAGTACCTCCCACGAATGTGAAGTAACCGGATGTAGATTTCCTATCCGTTATACTTCCTGCCCAATCTGCATTTGTGTAACCATCAATATTCAGATGACCATGTTTTGAGAACATAAGTCCTTTTCCGGGTGCAGACTTCAAATATCTAAGTATTCAAATAACTGCATTCATGTGGTCTTCATTTGATAAATGCATAAATTGACTAACTCTGCTCACCGCATAAGCGATGTCTGGTTGAGTATGTGACAAATAGATCAATCTTCCCACTAACCTTTGGTATCTTTCCTTGTTACTTGGAACTTGTTCCGGGTATTCTCCAAGATGATGATTCTGAATAGTAACGAGTGTCTACAGGTTTGCAATATAGCATTCATATGTCTGTCAACAAGTCAACGACGTATTTCCTTTGAGCTAGAAATATGCCTTGCTTTGATCGGGCCACCTCAATCCCCAAGAAATACTTGAGTCCACCTAGATTCTTCATCTCAAATTCAATAGCTAAAGAGTCTTGCATTCAAGATATTTATCTTTCATCATTCCTTGTAATAATCATATCATCAACATAGATTATTAAAGTTGTTACTTTTCCTTTTTGATGTTTCAAGATCAAAGTATGATTTGAATTTCTCTGCTTGAACCAATAATTCCTCATTGCCAAAGTGAATTGTCTGAGCCATGCACGTGGGGACTGTTGCACATATGGGCCTCGTTTGGTTCATAGAAAAGGAGACTTGAGAATGGGAAATCAATTACTTTCTCATGTTTGGTAAGTCCAAGAATGGGAAATCGTTGTCTAGCCCATGGGAAATTAAGGGGGAAAGTAAAGTCATCCTCCCAACTTGGATTTTGTTTTCCCTCCTCATGGGAAAGTTTGGGGAAATGAACCAACATTAAATACACATTTTTCATGATTATTTTGTCCCCATTAATAATTTAGAATTACAATATATCATTAAATGCATTCTTTTTTTATTTAATTTAATATGGGTATAATTGAAAATTTATACAAACTTTGTTTTCCATTCCTACTCAAAACAAAGGTAGGAAAGGAAATAAAGTGCTATCTCCCGGTTACTTTCCTAGCATTACCAAACGTGGGAAATTACATGGAAAATGACATGGGAAATTATTTTTCATCAAAGTCGTTCCGTGGGCCATAGTGCTTTTCACAACTTGCACACCATACTAATCTGAGTAGATATTGTACATCCAGGTGGAACGTCCATGTACACTTCTTTTGTGAGTTCACCATGTAAGAAAGCATTTTTTACATCAAATTGATAGAGAGGTCAATCCAGATTATCTGCAAGAGATAGTAGCACTCTGATTGTGTTAAGCTTTGGTACGGGAGCAAAGGTTTCTTCATAATCGATGTCGTAAGTCTGTGTGTACCCTTTTGCCATAAGTCTAGCCTTGTATCATTCAACAGACCCATCGGCATTGTGCTTGGCAATAAACACCCTTCTGCATCCAACTGTTCTTTTTTCTGGAGGTAATATCTCTAGTGTCCATGTCTGATTTTTCTCCAAAGCCTTGATTTCTTCCTTCATTGCTTAGGTCCACTTCAGATCTTTCAATGCTTCAGTCACCTTAGTGGGAATGACAATAGTAGATAATTGATGCACAAAAGTCTTCAGTGGTTCAGGCAATCTTTGAGTTGACACATGATTGGCAATTGGGTACTTCGACGTCTTCGCATATTAGGACAATACTGGTTTGGTGGTTTTCCACTGTTTTGCCAGAAAGGTAATTGGTATACAATAGAATCATCAACTAAATTCACAGGAGTTGTAGGGATATTTACCTCACGGATATTCTCAGGAGATTGGTTGTCTGGTACTGTTGAATAAGAAGGGGGTCTTCAGTGTGTTCAGGTTCGTCTTTTTTCTCAAGGGAGTCAGAAGTAGTCAAATCATGGGACATTTCAAACACAAGCGACCGGTTCAATTATTCAGGGCGATCGGTTGTTTTATCGCGAGGTGAGCTATCTTGTTCTACTGTTCGAGGCTCGTTTTGTCCATAGAGCTTACTGTTTGAAGCGACCAATCGTTATTGTCAAAATAACCGGTCGTTTTCATCCATACTTCAAATTTTCCATCTTCTAAGGTGCTCCAAGTCTGTGCTTTACTCCGTGTCTCCCCCTGAAGCGGAGCACTAGATACTCGGTCATGAAAGAATGTCTCAAACTCCAAAAAAGTGACATCCGTGCATTGGGAAGGAGGATGATAACACATGTAGCCTTTTTTATGAATGACATATCCCACAAAAACACAATGAAGCGCACATGGATCAAGTTTGCTGCGCTAATTTTTGTGAAGATGAACGAAGGCCATACATCCAAAGATTCGTGGTGTGAGCATCAAAATAGAAACAAAGGGCACCCGTGTTGTGCGAGCACTCGTAAGGGAGTTTTAAAGTTCAAGACACCAGAAGGCATGTGGTTGATTAGGTGAACTGCGGTGATAATAGCATCATCCCAGTGGCAGTGAGGAACATGAACACCAATTAGAAGTGCTCATGCTATTTCAAAAAGATGTTGATTCTTTCGTTCAACAACACCATTTTGATGTGGTGTATGAGGACAAGTCGACTCATGGATAATTCCACATTGTTGGAAGTAAGTCTGAGTTATGATTGACAAATTCTCTACCATTGTCAGAATGAAGAATCTGAATTTGAGCATTGAACTGAGCTTGCATGTGTTTGTGGACGAACGAAACCATGAAAACACTTCGTTTTTATTCTTCATCAAATAAAGCCATGTCATCCATGTACAATCATCAACTAATATGACAAACCATCAGACACTAGAAGGAGTAGTGATAGGCGAGGGTCACCAAACATCATAGTGAATTAATGTAAATAGAATAATACACTTGCTCGTACTCAACGAATAGGACACACGATGACTCTTAGCCAAAATAGAAGTGTCACATTTGAAGTAGGATTCTTTGAAACTTGAGAATAAATCGGGTAGAATATGCTTCATATAACTAAAGGATGGAAGTGCAGAACAGTGCCACAACCAGATTTGTGTTTGTTTGCTATCAGAGGAATGCGTCACACTATTAGCCATGCATGTACTGAAGTCATCTACATAGAGCAACAGTGTCAGCCCCTGTCACAGGATAAGTTACGTCATTGGCATTAGCAATACTAGTTCGTCTGGGTTGGGTGGTACTTAGAAAATCATTAGGATCAGACGTCATATGATTGGTTGCGCCGCAGTCAATGATCCATCATGTGGAAGCACTCGTATTCAAAGTATGGAATACATAACCAGAATCACTTATGGCAGCTTCACATTGTCTTTGATCTTTGAGTTTATCCCACCAATTGGGGTAGCCATTCAATTTGAAATAAGTCTCACGAATGTGTTTTGGATCGCCACAGTATGTACAATTTATTCCACTTGTCTGGAGCTCTGTGAGGGAAGTCATAATATGTGCAGCGGAAAATTCATATGGTATAGGCTGGGTTAGAATCTTGGTTTGAGTTTGTTTCAGGGTTGGGGTCGGGATCTAAGTCTTGGTTAGTATATGGGTCTGAGTATGAGTCGGAGTCTGGGTCTGGGTCAGGGTCAGGGTCAAGGTCTTTTTCAAAAACTAGGTCATTCTTAACAGCAATTCTTCTAAGATCGAGGTATGGTTGGGGCCGAGGCCTAGTTCTGTATCTTTAAAAATTGGGTCATCTGGGTCATCAATTCTTTTAGTTTCTAAGTCTGGGTGGTAGAAAAATCGGTGATGCTACCTCCATGAGGGATGATCGTATATTGATCCCCCATGGCGGCATTGGCATGTGGTTGGCTAGAGTTTAGCAGCAATCCCAAGATTACTGCTCTGATACCATGCCAAAATATGAAACTTATGAGAGAATATTATTTGTGGGAATTTTCTGTGTATTCTTCTCCTCATAGGAGGTTGTGTTTATAATACAATAAACCCTTGTAGGTCAAGGAAAGTGATAACTCCTAATTCTATTTATAGTAGGAAATCATGAATTAAAGTAAATTAATTACATCGAATATAGGAATCATTATTATGCAAGGAAGTAACGGTGAGTCCACAAGTCATGCCAATATAAACTATAAGAGAAAGGGGGATTTCTCACACACACGACCAAGGGATTATGAGGGTTCGAACCTGAGACCACTAGTCTATAAGTCAAAACCCTTTTTCACTTAACTACACCCTATTGGCAAAATATTTAGGGATATAGGTCCGATTTTGAGTTTGCACTATGAATGCAGTCCACCTCTCTTTTGACATTGAATTGGGTCTGGCAACTTAACAGGCCAACCAAGTATGTAAAGTCTTGGTCACTGTTTTTAAAACATTTACACATAGTGCCATTGTACAGTCAATCCTCTAAATTTTATTAATGACTTTAATCAATAAATTAATATCACATTTCTACAATTAATCTTAATTTCTACAATTGATCTTAATTTATCAAACGCTTTCAACCAGTGAATACCTTTTGGTGAGATATATATATGTCTTTTGATGGTTTGATTTACCTGCTTTGCAAGTTTGTGTATACCTATTCATAGGTAATTTCATATCATATATCTCCTCCATAGGTAATTAACATTCATATGTATACCTCCTCCATAGATAAATAGCATTCATATGTATACCTCCTCCATAGGTAGTTTACCTATTCATACCTAATTAACATTCATGTATATTCCTAGTCCATAGATAATTATACCTCCTCCATAGGATTGTAAGAAGAAAAAGAAGGAAGAAGAAAGAAGAAGATGAACAAGATGAAGAAGAAATATTATAGGAAATTTATTATTATTATTATTTTTTGTATCCGCGCATATTTATGGGATTTTCAAAATTAAAATGGATAGATAAGAAAATATTTTATAAATTCAAATCAAAATTAACTAAAATGTCTAATATAGTAATTATTAGCCTAAGAAGTATGACATGGTAGTCACTGTGCACAAATAATTAAAGCATTGTATGGTAGGATTAATTTAGAGCCCTTGCTAATGAAGGCCGAGCCCTTTATCAAACTTTATGAAGCCTATGTATGTATACAGCCAGCCTGGTCCAGTACAATATTAACTTTGGTCCCATGGAACCTTGATTTATATGTGATTGCTTTCCTTAGTGCAAACTATGCAACCCAATGTTTTGACCAAGATGCGATATGTAACTTATTACATATGTTCATTGAACTACGCGGACATTTTTGTCCCAAAAAAAGTCTTCATTCCACATCGATACAAATGCACATTTCAAATTGCATTCTCTGAAAATTTTCCAAAATATGATTCATTTATGTAACCATATAGTGTTAACTACTTTTTTTTTCTTTTTCATATTTTGATTCATACAAACGTAATGGAAGAGGGGATTCGAACATAGGACACCAGTTGCAAATCTAACTATTCTTAACCGCTTTAGCTACAAGCCCTTTATATAGTATTAACTGTCAAACAAAGTAGGGTAAATATTCAGTTATGCTAAGATACGCTCATATTATTATTCTTCTCTAATAAGGAGGTATTTATACAAGTACAAAGATGTGTTAACCCTAAATAAAATAGGAAATATATCTAAATTACAATAGGAAGTAAATCTCTATTACAATATGACTAAATAATTATTGGTAAGTAACCAAAATTCTAATAAAATAAGGAACCAAAATCCTAACTAAGTAAGGACTTGCCAACGCTCCCCCTCAAGTTGGGCAAAGATATTTTGCACATCCAACTTGACAAGCGAGTCACAGAACACCATACTTGAGAAGCACCAATTGTAGAGAAGGTATTTTCGTCAACCACAAGTGAAACAAGTGACAAACTAAAGCAAAGTTCGCAGCAGAAACACAAGAGCAAACAGTAAAAAATAGGGCACATAGCAGAACACAAAAACCCTGTTAGCATGACAATAGGTAAGACAGAACACAGAAACCCTGTGAGCGCGATAGTAGGTAAGGCAGAAGCAAAGGCAAAGGGCAAGGCCACAACAACAACAACGACAATGACCACATCAAAGGAAAGCGAAGCAAGCAAAGGCAACATCAACGACGACAACATCGACCACAACAGAAACACACCAGCAAAGGCATGAGCAACAATATTGGCACCATAACAGGCAGGAGCAACAATACTAGTACCAAACAACAGCAATACAAGGCACTGGCACCAGCAAGAGTAACAAGGCAAGGACATAATAGGCATCATCAATAGTAATCAACACTGTCCCCAGCAAGGGTCATAATAGGCAGGCGCAATAATACTAGTACCAAACAACAGTAATAAAAGGCACTGGCACCAGCAAGAGCGACAAGGCAAGGACATAACAGACATCATCAACAATAATCAACATTGTCCCCAGCAAGAGTCATAATAAGCAAGAGCAATAACATTGTCCCCAACAAGAGACATAACATGGATGAGCAACGGTACTGGTACCAGCAAAGGACATAGTAGTTAGCAGCAATAACGATGACAAATACTTCCATTATCGCACAGACAACTTATCTTCACTCCCCTGAAGAGAAGGGGTCGTCGGAACCATAAGAGAAGTGGCACTTAAGAAACAGAAGTTGACTGACGCTTAGATGTAGAAGAATCAGCCATGGCAAATAGATAGCTAATTGCAGCGGTGTCACTCCCCCTCAAATCTGATGATGTATGAGAGTCGAGATTTGGAGAAAGCAACACCGAAAAATAAAGTTGCAGCACCCAAAATGGAAAAGGTTGGTAAAAGAAAGATGAGAAATAGAAAGGACCTGAAAAGAATTCGACTGCATAGCAGGGGAAACCACATCAGTAGATCAAAGAGGAAGAAACTAAAGATGTTAAAACAGTAAAGCATGGGAAATTGCATGTGACAATTTTTAAAAGGCAACTAGTAGAAGAAAGTGAGGTGCTAGAACAGAAAAAAGGAGAGAATAATGTTGTGATTGAAGGAAAATAATGACAAAGGAAGGTGTCTGTGAGGAAATAGACAAACAAAGAAAGGGATGAATATTGGAAAAAGGCCAAAGGTAGAAAGAAATAAGCATAAGGGTAAAAGGGAAGGAGATAGAAAAATAAATAATAAACACCCAACGGGAAAAGTTAGAGTAACAAAGATGGAGAGATGGCGGGGGAAAGAACACAACAAACACCAGCCATTGGGCATAGACAAACACAAGAGATAAACATAAATAAAATAGAGCTAAATAGAGCAAAGAGATAAACAAAGAAAGGGTGCTCAAAACTAAGAAGCAGAAAGGCAACTCAAGAGAGTTGCCGAAGAAGACAGAGACCGGCAGAACAGTCAAAGGAAAGGCTAGGTGAGCAGTGACGAAACTCACGGAATAAAGAGACCTGTTATGAAGTTTCAAAGATAGAGAAGCTGAGACATCAAGAAAGATCATGTGGTATACAAAGATGAAAAAAATTAAAAAAAATTAAAACAATTGGGAACAGTAGCAAAGAAGCATGTGAAGGCTAGGTGCGGTGAAAACACATATGAGAGGATTGAACAAAAGAAGATGACTATACAAGATGAAGACCCATGATGGGTTAGGAATGAGGAGTGCCAACAACTCTCAATTTGGCAGGGGTTATCACAGGTTAGCGACCTAGCTCTGATACCATGTTAAACAAAGTAGGGTAAATATTCAGTTATGCTCAGATACGCTCATATTATTATTCTTCTCCAATAGGGAGGTATTTATACAAGTACAAAGATGTGTTAACCCTAAATAAAATAGGAAATATGTCTAAATTACAATAGGAAGTAAATCTCTATTACAATATGACTAAATAATTATTGGTAAATAACCAAAATTCTAATAAAATAAAGAACCAAAATCCTAACTAAGTAAGGACTCGCCAACATTAACTAATTTAGACAATCATTTATTTGTTGATCCACGTAACAAAAATTTCATGTAAAATAAACATTATATATATATATATATTTATACAAAACAATAAGGATTAGGAAAATTCTGTTAAATAACAGAGAAATGGAAATGTTTGTTAAGTGATTGATACCACGTCGGCACCTCTCGGGGTCATCGAATTACATTTTTTTATGTATTTATTTTGGACACATATCTATAAGTAACAACCATGAAAACGACTGCAGTTTTGGTATAATGTTATTATATGTGAATGGAATATTAATTTTAGCCGACATTATTGAGATTGAGGGATTATAAAATCGTATTTTGAAAGTAGATGACAAAGGTATTAGTTTTGTAACCATAAACTTTGTATAGTAATACAAAATCAGACACTTTAGTTTAGTTTTATAGGAATCTACGCAGACCTCGTGCTAAGAGTAGTCATGGCTTGTGGCAAATGTTCAAATATTTGAGCACTTCCTTGTCAACATCTCCTACCTAAATTTGAATTTGTTGCACATATATTGATTCTTTGGAATATTTTTTATTTATTTATTAATTTAAAGGCCATACATTAAAGTTAGATTCTTGGAAATACAATCAAGGATATGATGTGAAGAACAAGAGTCAAGACATCTTGATTGTTAGCTTGGCCCACCCATAATGTATGGGTATATAGGACTTTCTATAATAGACGTCTTTGAATTTATACTTGAATTTTATTTTGTCTGAAGTTGTCTTTCAACTCTATTTGAGAGGTAAAATTGTCAATTTGGATACAAGTATCCTCTAAAACGACCTACCCAGCTCTATGCTATCCATTTTCCTCCATATAAGTAGTTATTTTCCCCCAATTCAAACCCTAATTCACCCAATTAGATGATATTTCACATAAGCATATGAGATAAAACAACTATGTAAAAGCTTTCCTTATATACATTGATGATGTTTTAACTAAATGGCTTTAACTTTTATATATATGCGACAAATTTGTTTGGAATGGATCGAATATGGGGCATGTACCATTGTGAAAGCTTGAGACTATCGATATTTGCTATGCATAATATTTATTTAAATGCACGGACACTCTATAACTGCAGTGCTTAAATACATGCTATTTGTTTTATCAAGAAAGGCTTACGTACTTACATTAAGTAACCACCTAGGTTTGTTAACCTTTAGATTTCTTAGTCAGTTATTGAATCCAAGATTTTATCTGGTATTATCGGCAAGTATCACACTAGGGATGACAATTTCAAGAAACATGGCCTACAATTGGAAGTGAGTTTCTAAAAAATAATATTTAAGAAAGCAAGGGGTATGTTCATTCATTAATCACCACATAAAGTTTATGCAACTTAGACATGTTAGACGGTGGACTGTTATGAATTGGATTAAATTCTAGAATTTTGTGGATTGGCTTGGTTTGGTCTAAGCTGGATGTACTAACTTAAGTTTAGTGCTGTATCGGACTAAGAAGCTGGATAACGAAAATAATATTATCCTGTGTTTAGTTTATGCTCAGTCTAGGACAAAAAAATTTAAAATTTTCTTGTGATAATATTTTAATTATCAACTATTTTTACTATAATTCCAAGGCCAAAAATTGGAATTAAATTTTCCAAAATTTGCCTATATTTTAAAAACATTTCCTGAATGTGAAAGCTCAACTTTCCTAATGCAAATTGCCAAACTGTCACTAAGTAATTGCAATCACAGTTTGTAAAAACAAAATGTCTATTTGTCAATTGCCGAACCATTAGCCACATGACCTTTACCCTTTTATTCTTCCTTTCTTCGTTCAAACATGGTGGTGAGACAAGCTCCAAACCATCCCAACATCATATAAAGCAAAAGTCATATAATATTTATAGATGCAAAAGTTAGATATTTTATATATATGCAGAAGTCATCCACATAGCTTGAAATTACAAATTCAAGTTCACGTATTACTTTCCACAAGCGCACAGACTAACAATAATAATAATTAACCAAAAATCCACTAAATAACATATATAAATAAACATCCACAATTCCAAACTAAGACTAATGAAGCAACAAAAACAAAAGTAGCAGCAACTACTTGTGGTGTTTCTAAGGTGGGAGATGCACTTGTGGTGTTTCCAATATATCATATGCTGCCTCGTTCAAGCATTTTCATTGAGCACTTGCTCAACAAAGGCTTTTTTGATATCTGCATCAAGTGACTTGAATAGAGATATTGTTTGTAGCTTATCTAAAATGATTTTTAATGCTTTAATTTGATCCATAGCAGAAAACCCAATTTCCTTGACTTCTTTGGCAATATCAGATCGATCTTCATTACCTTTTAAGAAAGCGTTAGTCACCAATTGCATCATTTTTTCAGATACTTCAAACAATTTTTCAAGTACAGTCACAATTTTTCAAGTGCAGTCACAATTCTGTCTTTATCACTTAAGCCTCTTTTCCTCTTGTTTTGACTAACCACAGATCGGTTGCCCTCCTTGTTTACTGACATGGGAAATGTATCATTGTCATCACTAGCATCAACTTCATTATTCCCTTGCTCTTCCATCATCTCACTAATGACTTCAGCCCCTTTTCCATTAGTACGATCTTTTCCAAAAAAATTAGCAAGTCTATCAAATAATAGGAATGATTTGTTCCTCCATTCAACTGCATTCTTGTGGTGCTACAATAAAATAAGACACCACTTAATTTATGTTTAACTATGGAACAAAAAAAAATCTTTGTAATGAAATATAGGCAAGTAGTACCTGCACATAAGTCTCCCAAGCTTTATTACTGTCAACTTCAATGCATTTTTTCACATCATTCCATGCAAATCCACTTGCATTTTTTCCACCACTTTAACTTTGATTCAATGTGTAGACTTGCCTTTAGCTCAGCACCAGGACATAGAATATTCAAAACTTTCTCCATTTGGAGCAAAGTACCATATTTGAAATTACCATTCTCACATCGATGGCCTCCAGCCACAAAATCTTCAAGCACTGTCAGCAATTGCTCTTCCTCAAATTTAGACCATGACTGCCTAGTTTGTTTCCTCCTTGCTCAAAGTCTTGATTGGTATCAACACTTTCAATTCCTATTATGACTCCACACATATAAAGCAACAGTTAATGGGAGAATAGTAAAACAAAAACCTAGAAATCTACGCATTACGTGGAGTAGTAGATCGATGGGTGTTGAAATTTTTGAAGCATGAGATGAAGAAGTATAAGACCCAAAAAATATATATATATATATATATATATATATATAGTATGCCCTCGAGAGAGGAAGCAAAAAAAAAAAAACTCGAAACCTAAATGCAGAGGCTCGGGATCCTCAATTAGGAGTTCAAATATTACTAAACCTTAGGAGTTCAAATATTACTAAACCTACAGCTCTATTAAAGTTAGTGTTTTAAGGCTAATATAAGCGCTGGAAGGATTCCTATCTTAATTGTGGATTAGAAGTTATAAACCTAATGCAATAAGGACTTCTTAGGAGTTTCTTGATGGGTAACACTCTTAGGTAGATGCATATAAATACAAGTGCCCCTGCTTAACCGATCAAGCCAACCCATACAAAAGACTTCACCCCATCTAGAATGAGTGTATGAAGGGATCGGATTGAGGAGATGTACTCTTGTATATTCTTGATATTTGACAACTCTAATATGGAAGACCAAAGATGTGTGTTCTATCATGTGCAGTCATTATAGTTTACATTTGGTATCAGAGCCTAGGTTGCACATTTTAGAACCAAAAGAAATCGTCCACCTTTTCTACCGCAGCAATTGGGTGATAAAATATCTCCTACCTAATCCATCCCCCTATAAGTATCCCCAACCCAATTTGTTTCTTGCCCATGTCCATAGCCAGATACAAAAGTATGGATCATGAATGGCTACATTGAATTAACTAAAGTTTTCTGAAAAAATGGGCAAACTACTGTTGTTATCAGATTGCTGTGACATGTTTTAAAGAAATTGTTAAAGAAAGACAAGCATGAATTTATGTTACATTTATTAAGGACTAGTGTGAATTAATCACGGTTGATCAATTTTTATCCTAAATAATTGACATGTCTTATGAACAATAAAGACCTGTGCCATGTTTCAATCCAAAGCCGCGACTTTTTCTCTTATTAATTTGGTACTTTGCCTTTTGCCATGATTGAAGTTATTGTTAATTTAATATCATCACGTTTTTTTTTTGGTGAAGGAATATCATCATGTTTTGCTGATAGTTTTCCAGCAACATAAAGAATACATGTGTACATATTCAAAGCTTAAGGCAATTGTCTTCTCCAAGCATGACAAATAATTAAATGTCGCAACACAGTATATATTAAAACTAGAATAATTGCATGTTTAAGAATTGGCTTATAAGGCTATGCGCTGGCCGATTTTTTGTTGTATGAAGATTAATGTCTCTAGTTTGTTTCCATGAAACTTGATGCTAATCCGACTTATAAATTAATTATAATAAATTCTCAATAGTCTTGATGGAAGTCTCATGTGATCTTCAGAGCTTGTATGTGTAATTATAAAGACCTTGAAATATTGAAATGTTCAATAAGTCTTGATAGTAACATGCTTGTTCTTTTGAATGACAGTGACTTGATTAGTAATTATGGTTTAGTTGAATTCTATGGGCCTTACAGTAATTAATTTTGAGTTATTGATGATCATTAGACCAAGTGGGAGACTATTAGACATATAGATGTCTATCTCATTAACGTGTGGTCTTATAATCATCAAATGATTCTAATACTTAATATCAATTAGGAGTTCAAATATGACTAAACCTGCCGCTCTATTAAAGTTAGTTTTTTAAGGCTAATATATGAGCTAGAAAGATTCCTCTCTTAATTGTGGATTAGAAGTTATAAAATTAATGCAATAAGGACTTTTTAAGAATTTCTTGATGGGCAAGACTCTTAGGTAGATGCATATAAATACAAGTGCTCCTACTCAACCGATCAAGTCAACCCACACAAAAGACTTCACCCCGTCTAGAATCAGTGTATGAAGGGATTAGATTGAGGAGATGTGCTCTTGTATATTCTTGATATTTGACAACTCTAATAGAAGACCAAAGATGTGTATCATGTGCAGTCATTATAGTTTACAAGACACAATTACAACATACAATCAAAAACCAATATATAACACACTGATAGGGTTTAACTTCTCATTTTCTTGGGTTTACTGTGCAACAAAAACACAATTAGAATATACAAATATAAAATGCATTGATAGGTCTTCTCAACATATCTTCTCACGTACGACATGAATTGAACCAAATATGTGAAGAACATATAGTAATTGAACCAAATATGTGAAGAACATATAGTAAGTAATGTGGGAGTTAACGTGTGGTTGTAAGCTTGAAAGATGAATAGCTTCGCTAGTCGTGAGATTTTAGAGATTGTGGTAGGAAAAACTAAAGGCTTTTTAGTTACCATATAGTCCCTTAACTTAGACTCGACTTTTGTTAGCAATGTTAGTCCTATCGTCAGATCTGCTACTTTTTTGTGTGGTTAAATTTAAGGGTAAACCAGCTTTACCACTCCAACCACCACTTTGTACCCACCATTCCCACCACCCCATAACTCAACTACAACAGAGAACCAGCCTCCCTAACTTTGACAGGAAACCATCCATCACTCTCTTTATGTCATATCCTCGGATCGGCTCCGCCGTAGCACTATATTGTCCGCTTTGGGTCCCCCTCTCTGCCCTCACTGTTTTGTTTCTGGGAACTCATGAACAACTTCCTAATTGGTCACCCATCTTAGGATTGCTCTACCCCAAACTCGCATAACTCCGAAGCCAATGAGCTCCCAAAAGGCCTCGTGCTAGATGGAGGTGGACATGCACATATAAGGCACATCACCCCCTCTCCGTTGGTCGATGTGATATGTTACACTTTAGCCAAAATGAAAACCCACATCAAATCTCACATCAACTTCAATAAATTCCAACCTAAAATCTCAACCCCAACGGGAAGAGTTGGTGGGAGTGGTGAAGGGGAAGAGTGGGTGTCGTGTTTATGCGATGGGTTGGGAGTGATTCGGTGGGGAGATTAATTTTTGGGTGGATTGGGGTGCTGCAATGGTGCTTTAGGGTAGCTTGGGTGGTGCTACGTGTGTCAGAGAAGGTGGTTGTCAACGGCTATGGTTGGGTGGGAAGGGTTAGGGACGGAATTGTTGGAATGGGGGTGGGTCTATTGGGAAGAGGGTGGGTTGCTAGTGTTTTGCCCATTAGAAATGTAAGGTTTTGTCCCTAAATTTAACATAAAATGTAACGTGAGGACCAATGGTGCTAACAAAAGTAAAGTTTAGGGATTACAATTATCATTTTGCAAATTCAAGGACCAAATTACAAATCGGGTATAAATTCAGGGACCATTGTTACAATTAAACCAAAAAATAATTGAGCCCTAATTTTGCAAAAATATAAAAATATTTTTGGTTTATTTTTTCTTTTCAATGGTTATCAGGTATTTGATAGATACATTGAATCTCAAAGAACTTTTAGGGTTTTAACTGCAAGTTTGGGGGTTCTTTGATTTCTTGTTTGACTATAAAGGCCTTGAAGTATTGGATATTCAATAAAGTCTTGATAGTTCCTTCTTATTCTTCATAATTGACAATTCCTTAGTTGGAATTAGTTTGAGTTTTATTTTACATGGCCTTAAAGTGAACAATACAAAGTCTCTTGTGATTAATTGACTAAGTGGGAGCATGTAAGACAATTATTGTCTTAATCCACTAAGTGTGGTCTTCTAATTGTATAAGGGCCCGAGTATTTTGCTTGATCAAGAAGTAAAGTTCAAGCTTATCGGATTATCTCTTGTGCAAACACAAAAGCTAAGAGGATTCTTAATTCTATATAAATTGAAACAACCTAACCTAAAGCAAACAGAACACTCGTATGTTTCTTGATGGGCAAGGCATGCGGGTGATGCATATAAATAGAGGTCCCTTCCCTTGCAATTAAATACATATTCAAATAAATCTCACCCCATCTAGAAAAAGAGTATTAAAGAACTACATAGACTAAGAAGATCCTCTATTTGCTATCATGTCTTATCAAGGTTAGTGTTAGAAGTTACATTATCCTTGTCAACAATCCTACCTAAATTCGGATTAAAAAAAACAAATCCTGCCTAAATTTGAATTTCTTGTGATTATTTTTTATTTTTCTATTAATATATTATAATGTTATTAGATTAATCAGTGATATGATGTGAAAAACAAGTGTTAAGAAATTGACATCATAGTCGTTAGGTTAGCCCATAGTATATGCATATCTGAGATATAATTTTTCACTAAAAAATACTTACATACATTAATGATGATGTCTTTTATATAATGTAGGCGACAATTTCGGTAGGAATGGATCGATTTCAGGGCGATGTGAAAGGTTGAGACTATCGATATTTTCTATGTACAATGTTGATTCGTATAAGTAGACTTGACCAGGCAGTTTTATCAACAAAAATAAAAAGTGTACGTTCTTGTTAAGTAACCACCTACATCTGTTAACCATCTTACTTTGTATGTGGAATCCAAAGTTTTTCTGGTATTAACGGCATGTGTTACCCACTAGTGACAATTTCAAGAAACATGGCACATATTCCAAGTGAGTTTCTAAGGTGTATGAAAAAACAACATAAAAAATAATTAAAAAATTAAGCAGAGGGTACGTGTGCATGCATCAATCACCATTCATTTTCTGATGACATGAGCTTCTCTCAACAAGTCTCCTTGGATGATCCGTGGCTCTTTTAGTTTTTTCTTCTATTTTCTTTTCTAATACTCGCTCGTGATATGATTTGAGTCAAATACGTAAACAACATATATTCGGTGACATAGGAATGTACGTACGTGACTGAATATAGCCTATTAAGAGACCCATGAGATTCTTTCCCAACAACTTCCACTTCTCACTCCATATTGTTCTTCATAGGTGGGGTCCTCATATACCGACATTGTCCTTAATTTCACCATTTAGGTCCAGTAGGATGGATCAAGTTCATGGATACATCAAGATGTAGGGTTTTATTTCAGAAGGTCCAAGTACAATTATGAACAATCTGGTTTTGATTTGAGGACAATCGTATTTTATCCACAATTCCTAACATTGGCACATGGCTAAACAGTAGCATTGATATATACTCGTTGCAGTGCAGCTGGGCAAGGGTTTCGATTTAGTCGGCAGAAGGTGACACCCTAAAACCTGTGGTTTAAAACATGTCTTTTGCGTCTACCTACCAAAATGAGGAGACTCAGCGATTGAGAATAACGACCTGTCTTTGTGATGGTGACCCGAGATGTGATATAAGACATTATAGACTGACTATATGATTTCTTAATTTTCGTCGCTTTCTTAGCGTTTCTTAATTTAGGGTTAGGTTGGTGACTTTGTTGGTTAACCGTACTGATTCCACCAATTATTATTCCAAGTGAAACAAAATGGCTTTTGTAGCTCATGGTCTCTTTCGAGTCAAAAATATAGAAGGGTTCATGCATGCAACAAACTAGGGGTCAGCTATCAGCAAGAAAAAAGGGGAAAAGGAACAGACAAAAGAACATTGGGTGGGACACAAACATGCACTAGGATGGTGACCAAAGATAACTTTGGCTAACGGCATGATATATGTGAGAAGTATATCATATTCCTTAATCTATGGTGAAATAGCAAATCATCATTTTCCTTAATCTATAGTTTCTCATATTCCCCTTGTTCTCGTCGATATAAGTTGTAAAACCAACATTAGTAACGAACATGGTGCGTCACGAAGTGGTTAACGAGATGTCGTTATCGTATTAACACGGAAATTATGTGCAATTGTTGATGCGATCCTCTTCTTTGGACTCCATAATTTGTATTAGAGTTAATTATGTGCATGGTCAAATAACAACAAGCATACATGTATTTGATTCTTTCTATGCTACGTTTGTTCTTTTCGTTTGATGTTTGTTTTTAATAGCAAAGTTTCTTTGTTATATATATGCCACCGAAATTACAGAGAAGTTTTTGTTGTTGTTAGGAAAAGTCATTTTTATAATAGGCTACCAGTCAAATAAAGTTGTAAATGGGTCATATTGTTAATTCTTTTTCAACAATGGCTGCTCTTTCTGTCCTTTTGTTTCTGTAGGAACAGACCTAACTAATCCTTACATGTTTTATCTTTGTCATCGTATTTTGAATGATTTTGTGAACAACGTAGGCAATAACAAACGGAAGTCAAAATGCGATTTTGGAGGAATTCAATTCTTGATAGTGGATGTGTCATTTGTTAGTTCTCTCAACCAATAAAGAAATACGTATATACTTTGTCTCGGTCTGCTATACTTAGAACAATTAAGACCAAATAAATACGAGTGTGGGAGCACCAATTCACCACCTGGTAACCTGATGAAACATGGGCAAAACCAGACATCCTTAGACACAATTTTCCTCAACCCCATGAGGAAGGGATCCATACCTAATCAGGCATGACTAGGAACAGACGACATCGTTTCAAGCACGGTTATGGAGCCCAAGCAGGGCCATGTAAGGAAAGATCGAGCAGGGTCACTATAGCCATTATGTGAGTAATGAGCTCTCAAGTTTGAAGTCAAAAGACTAGTTGACATGATGAGGGCAATAATGAGTCTCCACTACATGATGACGAGAAACTTAGTCACCCAAAGACTACATAAAAGTCTACCTTCATCTTTAGGATTAATTGGAGCATTATCACAAAGAGACATTCGTCATCTAATCAAGTAATATCGATGTTTGAATTCTCAAGTCCAATCCAATTCAATGAAAAAATCATAAAAATAAGTACTAATAAGGCTTAAATGTCAAAATGGTTCCTATGTTTTACTTATTTGGCCAATGTAATTCTCGTATTTTCAATTTGGTCGATTTCTTTGGCCGCGTAATCCCCACGACCCGTTACCACCTCGCCTCGATCTCCCCCTTCCCTCCACCACAACGTCAATCTCCTGCCTTTCGACCCCCACCGAGCTGCACCCTTACACTGGTCCGTCCTTCCCATTGCATATTTGATTAGTCAATTATTTGTGTTTTTTTATATTCAAAGTAGCTTTGAGAGAAGTACCTCCTCTCCCTTTATAATCTATAAAACTTTAGTTTTCTAGATAGAGAAACCTATAAGAAAGGGAGAGAGAGATGTAGAGGAAGACTCTCTCTGGGCGTCTCCAACTAGTCAATAATTTTTGTTATTAAAACCAGTCTTTTTAGTTTTAAATTGAAATTTTATGTTTGTTTAATAATTAGAGATTTTTAATTAATTTAAATAATATTTATGAATTTTTTTTAACAGTAGTTTAACAGAACTAACAAAATTGACTAACAGAATAAAACATAATGACCAAAGCAATTAAATTGGCCAAATTAGTAAAATACCGGAATTGTTTTAACATTTTAAAGCCTATTAAAAATGAAAAGATTGTAAATTTGGAACACAATTTTCTAAATCGCACGAGGGGTGCACATAGTGTAAATAAATGTAGCAATGCAGGAGGAAAAAAAGGGACCCCTCACCCAATGGGCACTTTCGTCCATCCAATTCTCAATAAACTTTCTCAACATCTCTTGCAAGCGTGGGACCCACTCCATATCCTCATAGATTTCGTTGCTCCGTTCACGTTTACGACAAGGATCCACCCGCACGTGTAACCTAAGCCAAAACAGAAAAGCAAAACGGTTTCGGGAAAGAGACAAAACGCCAATGCTCATAAAAGCAAGCAACAGTAATACCGATGCCAAAGATGTAAATAAATCAAAGACACGAACCGATGAAACCGTTGTCTGTCGCAGAGGCTTTAAAAATGAATGTCATGGCTCACACGTGTGCGTATCAGAAAATGCAGTCGGTAGTGATTGTTTTGCTTTATTTTGGGGTTTCTTGTTGTTGGCATTGTGGGTTTTGGTGCTTTTCTTGCTCTCTTTCTTCTGTTGCTCAGATTCGGAGCAATGAAAACGAGATCTTTCACTCACTCTTTTCTGATATGATCTTTCTTTGTGCATGAGATGGACTTAACTTTGGCTTCTTTTACTTTCACTTTCTTTTCTTTTTATTGTTTTTAATGTGAAATGTAATGATATGTGTTTTTGGGGCAAATAAAATGTAATCATGAGTTGTTTTGTTGGGTGGCTACGTTCATTGTTTTGTCAATTTCAATTTAAATCCTACATTTTCATCAAATAACATATTAGTGTTTGTAATAACTTTTTAAAATTATACAAAAGACAAAGACTGTAAATGAATAATCTCATTAGCAATACGACAGACATGAGTAAAACGGACATTAGCTGAAATGATGCGGAGAGAATTACTCTAAAAAATTACTTTTCTATAACTCCTTTCTACCATCACAATTACCCGAATCTAGTACAATTACATCAAGGATAAAATTGGATGTTAATCGACATGACTTTTCTAAAGAGACTAGGAACATCCATCAAACTCAACTAAGTTTCTGGAATGAAGAGACAAAACAACACAGAAAACTCATAGGGTTTCTAGAATTTTATTGAACAAACTAGAACAAAACCGAAAAAACTAAAACAATGCGCTAGCAAACCTAATCCAGGCCGTTAGCAGGTATGTGCTCTACACCAAAAGAAGGGGGTGATCAAATACGTTTACTTGTCCAACATTGGGTAACCCGACCAAGTTTGAAAGTAAATAGGTTAAATGACATTTAAATTTAATAATGTAATTATAAAATTTTTTAAAAAAAGGTAAAAAAACTCGCACAACATAAGCAATTTATCAAATCAAAATAATTTGCATGCTCAAATAACTTTTGCAACCAAGTAACATCTCTCGGTTCCATAGGCTAACTGCTATATTACCACAAAACAAATCATAATCCAACTCACGTGGTAAGATCATGAGAGTGTCTTCAATGGTCATACACGATAGCCTAGCCTTACCAGTTGTGGGGCTTGGGCTAGTCGGTCTTTAGAGGTTTAATGTATCGAATCCTCAAATGCACCTCAGCACATTACACAAAAATATCGTAAACAAGGTAAGATTTCAATCGACCAAAGCCAAGCAAGATATGTCATACAAAACAATGCACATTTCTCTTGCAACTGATAGATACTATGTAATACACACATGGAGTCCAATGCTTAGCTTGCTCCACACACCTTTTCCCGAGTACACCATGTCGTTAGCTCCGTTATTGAGGAACATGAGTTCCTAGTTCGAAAAAAATTCACGAGTTAACACGTGTTGTAAAAATGTATATTAATAATTAGGGTTAGGTTCAGTTACGTCTTACTAACCCCAGGTTGAAATAGAAATACTAATCGAAGAGCTCTAAGTCGGTCTTATTTTTATTCAAGCTTAAATTGTTCTTATTTGCCCTAACTTTGGTCTAGGGTTAGAGTCAGAGGTTTTGGAATAAGTTAGAACGAGTTTTGAGGTTGCAGGGGGTTTAGGTTTTGGTTATGGGGACTTAAATATATTTTTTGGAATTTGAAAATAAATTTAGATAATTAAAACTAATACTTTTTGGTAATCAAAAGAATTTTTAAATAACTGGTATAATTTCAAACTATTTTAAAACTAATTTTTAGACTTGAAAATTTTTTTAAAATTATTTTGGAAATTCATTATTAATTTTAAATTACACAAACCCATTTTTTTTTATTAGAATAAACAATAGTAATTATTTATGAAAAAAAACAAAAGTACAAAGTAACTATGATGTCGAACATGGATAAATCTTCGCAAGTGACCAAATTCAATAACAAGTTGAATTGATCTAGAGAGAATCACGCACCCACAATGTGACAAAAATCTCTGATTCAGCAACTAGAAGTACACATGTTGAAACATGCAGTACAAATCCGACATGCATTGGCATAAACGACAAATCCATATTAAAAGCTGAAAGTTAAACAAAAATAAAACCTTATAAGGAGGAAAAAAGACACAACGAACACCTAAAGAGTTCCTAACATTTTTATTAGACATAAACAAAAGAAGAAGAAGAAGAACCACGACTTCACATCCTCCCAGGCAACCAGAAGAAAACCATAGTGTCTTACCATCTAAACCCATAGTGATATATTGTTAAACCCGAACCTAACATAATCTAACATCTTCCCCTCCTTGCAGCTCCAAATCCATGTTGAAGGTTGACAACTGGAGTTAAATCTTTGCGTATGTGGGCCAAACGACGGCTACTATCACAACGATCACAACATTTCACGACGGCTTCTTCCACACCTCAAAACAAAATAACAAAGAAGGATCTGTGGGAAAAAGGGAGGGAAGGAGAGGAGAGGGGATGGCAGGAGAGGAGAAGGGTGAGAAGGGGGAAGGGAAGTCGTCGTCCCTAGGGTGCGATGGCTCGAATGTTTATCCGTAAGGTTTTCTCATAGAGCAAGGTTTCTTACCAAAGTTTTATTATTATTAAGTCCAAAGAATAATTTAAATTAAGTAAATACTATTATTGGATATTATTTAAGTATTTTAAATATTACATTGAAGATTAAATATTTATTTATTAATTTAAGCATAAATGAAGCTAAAATATTGGACTAGGCTAGAACTCTATTCTAATTAAGATAACTATCTTAATCAGGCAGGCTATAATGATGGGTAAAAGTGAGGGTTTATAATGAGGGGTTCCTTAATAGTCGTTTTTATGGTGCATAGTTATTATTAGACTGCTTGATTGAACCTCCTCATTATAACCCCTCACTTTTACCCCTCATTATAGAAGTTCCCCTATCTTAATTATCTAATATTCTAGTATGGGACAATAACCCTAAACCCACTAGATCCTAGCCAAAAATTAATTCGGGAGGACGACTTAAAATTTAGGATAAAATGGATTGAACAATAACTCATGAGCATTAACGAAAAGGTTTGCGAACAAAGAGAGATCACAAAGAGAGCGACAATGGCATATGAGAAAAGAGGAGATGTTAGGTCAGAGTTTCTTTGTGGTGAAGATTAAATGTATAAAAGATATGGTAGAGCTGACGAATAGTGAGTTGTAATTTCAAAAGTTATGTTTTATTTAAAAATCAGTCGATTTGGTTAAACTTCATGATTGAATTGAAATATTAAAAAAATCGAAACCGGTTGTACTAGTTCGGTTCAATTTTTTAATCGAATTAAAGAAAAATAAAACCTTACATTCCGGAGCAATTCGGTTAGGCTGGTTTGGGTGATTTTTCAGTGAGATTGCGCAGCTCTAGTTTCACATATCATGTGCCATCATCCATCTATTCCACCATGCTATGCTATTTAACAACGTAAAATCAACTGTGGAAAAAGAAAGTGACAAAGCAATGCAATCATTTCAGTAGTAAAAAAGATTCATTACAAAGAATAGAACTTGTAAAATTAGCAAAGGGTGGCATAGTAGTAAACTATCCAAAATAAAAAGTAACTCAAAATGACCAATCAAAAGTAGGCTAGAAGAGGAGACTAGATCGAGTCATCACAAAAAGGAAAAAAGCTTATGATCGTTGAAACCACTCAAGCACTTAGTTTTCTCCATAGAGTTCTAAGAATAAATTTCTTAGTGTTCCCCATATTTAATTCTCTATGGAATTTGCATAAATTGATGAAAATAACAAAGGTAATGATAAAATAATCACAAGCATATATGAGTGACAACCCCTAAGCCTATTTAACTTTCTCGGCTCGTTTTCATATATTATCACCAGAAAAGTTTGTCGGCAAGCCAATTGTAGCTACTTCTCGAGAAGGCATTGTTCATATTAGGGAGAAGAGAGTGTACAATCAATTAAGTAAAGATAATACATATTTATGTTGAATGTAACTTCAAATTATTCATAATTGATTGCATTGTTGGCCATCATGTTATACTTGTTTTTTTGTCAAATTATAGATATATCATTGATAAAAGTCGAAAGGCTCGATTACAATAGTCACACAGATAACCAATTACTTGAACCCATAAGTTGCTGAATATATTAAAAAATGCTCTTTAAAAAAAACTAAACCATATTTATGTGGGGCAAATTAATGTGTACATCTTGTTTGTTGCCTTGTAATAGAGGATAAAACAGAATGTACACATTGTGGATGCTTGCTCCTAAATCAACTTATTGTATACCAGATTAACAAAAAAAAATGTTACTTGTTGCAGAGTTTGACCATTTAGGTAGATTGTAATCTGATTTTGCATTTTGAACACGTTTTATTATTAAGAAAAATATTCATTTAATTATGAGATTAATTGAATGATAATATATACATAGTTATTTACACTCACACCTCTTAAGTTCTTTCATGTTTTTACAAAACTTTTGAAATTTTGGAAATTTCACTGACACTTTATAAGGTTTCGAATTGTTTTTCACACAACCCTTTGCCCTTCCATTAATTTTCCTTCCAAAACTTTTTGCAAATGACAAAATTAACGTCAAAGATTAGACTTTGGGGGTGTATGTACACAAGGGATCCCCTCAAATACTTGTAGGGCCTGCTTTGCTTTGTATTTCAGTAATATGAATGGTGTATTTTTAAGGAAGTCCCTCAAAGATCATCGCTGTAACAAATCACTCGAATTCGCAACTATTTAATTGCTCAATTAAATTATTGTCATTTTAGCATTTTCTTAAAATACCATGTTCGTATATTTTACGCGTCAAATTAAATACGTTAACGGCTTCCAAATTGTCTACAAAAACGAGTGCGGTCGAGAACAAATTCCTTAAATAAATTTATTTACGGAATGCCTAAATAGAAAGGTACTCTATACATAAGTTGCTCAAATTTCCTTGTAAAGAAAAAGAAAGGAATAAGTTCACTAATTTACAATATGAGTTTGCATTGAGGTTATAAGTGACCTATTAATATTATCATTTTATTGTACATCTAAGCTGTCAAAGTTTCTCAATTCTCAGTCAAAAGCTGTACGTTTGGCTTGCAGAAGCTCGTGAAGGAAAGCAATTTTTTTAGCTCAGGCTGGTTACTGGAAATTTGCTGAGCTGGATCAAGTACATGCATGCACCATTGGAAAATTTTGGAATAATAATAAATGAAAAAAAATCTATCCCCATCGGCCAAAGAGGTAACCAAGAGGCTCAAAATGGGAGCATAATAAATAAAACAATATAAAGAGAAATTAAATAGAATTAAATATTGGGAAAAAGAAATATAAAAAATAATGATGGGTATTCAGTTATGGGAAGTGAGAGAGCACAGAAGGACATTGACAGGTGGTGGGGGTGATGCTTATGACTCTGGTCCTTGAAAATTTCCGTTCTTTCAAAAAAGCAAAAAACGTTTTGCAAACAGACAAACAGATTCTGGTTTTCCCCAAAGCCCAAGGCCACAACACAAGAGAAAGAGGATGAGACAAAGCACAGGCAACAGTGGAAATATTACTACATATTTAACGCCAACACCAAGACTCTTCCCCCAAGCAGAAGTTTAGAGAAAACCCCCCACCCCCACCACCGCCACCCACACGAGCGGTTCTCGAAGTGCATGCACAACAGCACAGACTTTCTGCCTTTTCAAACAAACAAGCCCATTTTCCTATATATAAGAGAGAGAAACAGAGAGAGAGAGAGAGAGAGAGAAGAAAAGATCATATCAGTCTCAAAATAAGCACCCCACCTGACTCTCTGTGAGTTTGTGTGAGAGAGAATCAAATTACAACCGTGTGGTTGGTTTCTTCTCTTCTTTTTGTGTTATTGATACAAACCAACCCAATTCTCTGTTTTCACCTGTTCCCTTTCTTGTTTAATTTTCTCTCACTTTCTTTTCTGCCTTACAGACCCTTCTTTTGAGTGAGTGATCTCACAGGTGGAGAGAGGTTTAGATCACCAGATAGGTAGCCCTCCTGTTCCTCTGATCATCACTTCTTTTCTTCATTCTCACAAGTCTAGAAGAAAAACCAAGTGTTGCTTTTGTTCTCTGCCTTGTGGCATTGCCCTATTTCTGTTTGATAAAAAACCCATCTTGATTAGCAGCTGAAGTTTCTACTTTTAATCTTCGTTCTCATTGAAAATGGCTCCTCAACATCTGAAGAGTGATTGTGTTGGTTTCACTAGATATGAAGATTTGAACTTTTTGCCACCTCCTCCTGTTTCTCATCAACTTTCTCTGTCAAACACCTTTGGGGCAATGGTTCATCCTCATTTTTATTCTGGAGGGCAAGATCACTCAGGTACTTCTTCTGAGCCTTTCAGCCCCTCATCATCCCAGCGAAGCAAGAAACCATGGGGTTTTAAGCCTCTGGAAAATGGGGGAACAAGAATAACTGATCATGGTGATCAGTATCCTGTGCTTCTTGGGATTGATCAGAAAAAGGGCATGCCTTTAAGTCTTGCTGGAGAGGAAGCTGATGAAGGTAGGAGCCTTGCTGCTGCTGGGAGAACTGGTACTGGTGGGCATACAAAGAGTTGTGCCAGAGGCCATTGGAGACCTGCTGAAGATTCAAAGCTCAAAGAACTTGTGGCCCAATATGGTCCTCAAAATTGGAACTTAATAGCTGAGCATCTTGATGGCAGATCAGGTAACTCTTTTCTTCCTCTCTTTGGATTTGGTATTTTGTAATTTTATATGATAGTTTGTTAAATTTGCAACATTTTTTTATTTATTTATTCACTTTTTAAATTTTGGGAATGTATGCTAATTCATCGAACATTGTTCATCAACTGCTGTGTTCTGTTTTTTATTTGTAGGAAAAAGTTGCAGATTGAGGTGGTTTAACCAGCTAGATCCAAGGATCAACAGAAGGGCTTTCAATGAGGAAGAAGAAGAAAGGCTCCTGGCTGCCCATAAACTTTATGGCAACAAATGGGCCATGATTGCTAGGCTCTTCCCTGGAAGGACTGATAATGCTGTGAAGAACCATTGGCATGTGATCATGGCTAGAAAACACAGAGAGCAATCCAATGTTTACAAGAGAAGAAAGCCTTCTTCTCCTCAGGCCACCCAGCTTCCTAAGGAATTTTATCACCCTCCTGTGACCAATTTTCAAAAGAATACCTCCAGCACTGAATCAACTGTCTCAATAAGCACCATTGACGACACTCAATCTGCTTCAACATGCACTGAACTCTCCCTCACTCCCTCCACTAGGTTACCTCTTAGCTTTTTTAGCAAGCTCCATCCGTTTCAGCAACACCAGAACTTTGGATCTCAGATGGGTATGTGTCCTTAATTTGCCCCCACTTTTACTCTATACATAAATCATAAAAAATGCATGAGCATTTTGTTCTTGGGGTTAAAATTTTTATTTTTATTTTCTCTGGTGGGGCTAATTAATTTGGTTTGATTTATATTTGATGACTTATTCTTCTTGTTCTTGCAGGCTCATCAAGTGATGGGCGTTCTGGCAAGATCATTGGCAATGGGAATGGCTTGTGCAAAACTGGACCTCTGGAAGGAGCTGTGATGGGTGTGGACCAATCTGGTCATCAATCAGATTCAAACTCAGAAATTTCAGGAGATGGATCAGTCACCACCACTAGGACGAATGTGTCATTGTCTGGGGAAAATCAAAACCAAAATCTGAATAATAATGAGAAGATCAGCATGTCCTTCATTGATTTTCTTGGAGTAGGCATGGGTTAAAAAAAAAAAGATGTGGGTTTTGGGCAGGAACAAAGGAGAAAGGCTGGAACTATAGCAAAAGTGCAAGAGCTTAACCATTGCAAACACCCATGTATCTGTGATGTGGTAAAAGTGCGTCTGCAAGGAGGGGCATCTCTACAGTCTTTTGATGTGTACAGTTAGTTCTATAAAAGGAAAATAGAAAGCTACAGTAAACTAGGTAAAAGCAGCAGAGAGAGAGAGTTAAAAAAAAAAAATGATATGAGAGTGGTTCAACTTCAAAATAATTGTGAAAACGTCTTCGGACTTATGCAGGAAGCAAGCAAGCAGCAGTGGGGTTTGGTTTGGTTACTTTATTCTCTATGTGATGTTGTTTGTTTTGTGGCATTTTGCACACGAGGCAGAGCCAAAGCTACTTGTTGCAGACTTACTGACTCAATGAATGAACCTGCCCATGTTTCATGACTAGTTTTTAATGCTCTCTCCATCTCAGAATGTCAATGTCATTGGTTTTTCGGTATTACTTGTTTGACCGTGTTTTCCACGCCCTTGCTATTAATACCCTCCTCTCTGCATACGGTTTGGTTGGTTGTTTTGCTACTAAAACCCCTGCCTTTATCACAACATGCACTTATGTGCCAGTATAGTCAATAATGCCAATGCCTTACCAATGCTTGGTGGTTCATGTGGTAAGGAGCTTGTTTCCCTTAAGCAAGGTCTCGAGTTCCAGCCTTGTGAATGGAGCAGACATTATTGGGAGAGCTTGCCCCCCAAATGGGGTTCGATCCGGCTCGAGGGACTAGTCCTCGCCTACCTGCGGGGGATACCTTGGATTCATCCAAAAAAAAAAAAAAAATGCCAATGCCTTCATGATGGATAAAAAAAACTAGTGGTATGCACATAGGTAATTTGCTACATCTAATGGGGTCAGTTTGGGTAATTTTTTGGATGTAACGGTAACACCATGCATCATGTCAGCATAAACCTTAAAGTATGAACTCGCCACACTTCAGGTGGCTTGACAACAAAACATTAGCAATTCATTTAAATGATAACACACTGTAGAACGACTTTATACTTGCGGTTACATTATTAATTAATGTATTAATGTACAAGTGTTAGGATTTGGTTAGCAAGCCAGCATGATAGTTGAGGGGGTAAACGGCACTTTAACTCCCTCCACCTACCCACTTATAATCTCGGTAGATTAGTAACAACATGTTTATATACGGCTATACTCAGAAATTTCTTGATCTTCATGACGGCAAATAATAACCAATTCTGAAACAAAAAAAATATTACCAATTCAGTCAAATAATAACATAATGAAGAATGAATTTATGCATATAGTTATGTACCCGTCTTACGATTTAGTTAGATTGATAACACTACGTAGGACATGTTATATGGTGTTATAATCGCATAGTAATTTGTCTACATTCAGTGGGGTCTTGAGAAGCAAGGGAAAATAAACTTGAAGATAATCAAACTTGGCGCGAAAATAGGCCTATTTGATTATTATTTCAATTTTTTTTAATTTTAATTTTTTGGTGTGCTAGAATATAGAGGAAAAAGAGGGAGAATGGAAGTGAAAATGAAGATGGAATTGAGAGGGAAGAAGAGAATGGAGGATGTGAGGAATGAGTAACAAAAGTATAAACTGAAATCTATTTGAAATTGTTTTCACTTTTAAGTTTTTGTTTTCACTTTTGTTATTCCTCCCTCTCATCCTCACTCTCATTCTTACTCTTACTTTCCTCTATATTGTAGCATAAAAAATTAAAAATTAAAACTAAAAATTAAAATTAAAATAGTTACTAAATGCATGTTACTTGAGAGAGAGAGAGAGAGAGAGAGAGAGAGAGAGAGAGAGTGGTAAGGAGGGAATGGTCATGTCACTTGCGATTGCTTTTAATTGGCATTTCTTTTCAAGGAAAAAGTGGCACACTCATGTCTCATTTTCGTAGTTCAAATTTGTTTCTTTTTAGATAAACTGATCTGTAATGAGGGCCACAATTATGAACACGTTCTTTTCGTTTTCGTTTTATTTTTATTGGTTGCATTTCGTGGTCACTGTAATGTGATAGAACCTAATGGAAGTAAGGGATAAAAATCGAATGGCCAGCATTCATGAATCACGTGGAGAGGTTGACCCCAAAAACGCATGACAAAATAGGATGACAACCGTGTACTCTTGCAACTATGAATAATGAACCTGGTTTTCATTCCGTTTTGGTTATGGACATTATTGATGTGTTTTATTTTGGGCCTTTTTTCCAGTCTAAAAAGGAACTGAGGCTTGACATGAACTAGGTTGTTTTTCATGTCTTGGGCTTTGGCTTTTGATTTTACTTCCTTTTGGTACAAAGTGTAAGTTCTAGAAGGAACTGCCAATTATATTTACATATAGGCATTCGAGAGATTTTTTATTTGCTAATTCTCAATAATGTAGGGACATGTCATACTTTTATAATGCAGGCACTACCATGTCTTATTAGTTCTTATTAGGGGTGGATACGGTCCTAATTGAATTGGTTTCACCTTAAAACCACAGTCAAATTAATTGCAACGGTTTGGTTTGGTTCGATTTTGATAAAACTCTCAAAAAAAACTAAACCAAACCAATTTAAGATAGTTTAGTTCGGTTTGATTTGGCTGGTTTAGGCCTAAGCCAAATTCTCTGTCATTTTGCATTTTTTCAACATTGTTAGCCCATTTGCAACCAAAAAGTGCACAACTTGCTACATACTTTTTCTATTTTCTAGAGTAGCAAACTATCCTAAATCTCAACATGCCACAAAATTTCAAATTTCAATAATTAATATAGCTACGATTCAAATATCAATTACTCAAAAAGTTATCATCTAATTAGAGTACTGCACATGTAAAATAAAAAAATTAATATACAAGTAGACAATTTGGTTCAGTTTAGGCCAGTTTACAAAAGCTCAAAATCGACCCAAACTAAACCATATACGGTTTGGTTCGATTTTAAACCTTTTGAGTTTTTCTTGGTAAGTCAAACCAAATCGATAATGACTGTTTGGATCAGTTGGATTGATTGTCCAAAGACAACATGAATATTTTTTGGCGTTTTTGGAGAGTTTCTCACATATATTTCCCTTAGGGTTTTACCTCTTAGATTGAGGGTCTTTCGATGGATCCAACTATCTATGCTGAGTTGAGTTCGATTCTACAAAGATGCATGTTGTATGATTTTGAGAAGGAGATTATATTTGTGGGAAATGAGGTTTGAAATTGGGTGGTTCGTGAAAAGGGTTGAGTTTGATAGGAAGGCTCCTTAATACTAAGGGTTCAATGGTCCACCACTGTCAGACTATGATCCAGAATTAGAAGATAGAGCAATGAGTACATATAATCGAGGTAGGGTGTCAATAAAATGAATTTCAAAGAAGAGAGATTGAATTCACTTTGTACATCAGGACTCAAAGTAACACTTAAATACCTATTGTCTCTTCATGTTGATAATTTGCTGTTTACCGATAGTGATGCAAATTAATGGAGTTTCCTTTGTGGAAGAAAAGAATAATTGAGAATTTATGAGACCACTCATCTAGAACCCATGAACCAGGGCTTTGGAACCTGCAAAGGTGTATGATTGGCTACGAAAACCTAATCATACTAGGAATCCACATACCTAACACCTAGGGCTAAGGTGATAACTTTTGGAAGAGTGTTTAGGGATAAAACATACTAATTTTTATGAGTGAGATGAAGCGCACAAGTTTCACACTTTCTCTAATGAGTGGTATGTCGCAAGCGCCCCTAAGCTCCTCTATTTCTTGTATCCACTTAATTAGGAAATTGGATGTAATTTGGATAATTGTATCCAATTCTCACTAATCTTTTCAATTAAGGTGATATCATCCAAATCCTATTCAATCAAGAATTTATGATTCAATCAAATGAACCTTATATCCCTCAATTCAAATATGGTTTTAGTTAATATAAAACTCATTTGTTAATCTGTAAAAATCTCTTAACCAATCAAAGTGAGTCAAACTAAGTCAATCATTTCCTAAGGACGGACTTAGTTAGGAGGCTACACTTATGTATAGTTTTTTCTTACTCGAAGTGGCCAAATAAGGCAGATGCTAGCTTTTTCTTTCTTGAAAGAGAGACCGAAAACGATCACTAAGAGCAACTCCACCCATTTGCCCTTAGCCATGGCGAGGGTGGAGCTAGGGCAGCCACTATTCACGTGAATAGTGGTTGCCCTTGCAAATAGTATTTTGTGTTTCCACCCATTGCCATGGCTAAGGGCAATTACTATTCATTTTTTTGTTTTCCCCCCCTATTTTTTAATAAAAATAATTAATTTGAGTAATATTTTCAGCTAAGATTTCTAGGTTCCTACGTGTCAAGACTATTCATAATTAGATAAAATTTCCGGATAAGATTTTTGAATTCAAATTTCGGATGAATTTCAAAATTCAAATTTCAGATAAATTTTTGGGTTCAAATTTCGAATGAATTTCAAAATTCAAAATTCAGATAAATTTGGGTTCAAATTTCGGATGAATTTCAAAATTCAAATTTCATACAAATTAGGGTTCAAATTTCTGGATGAATTTCAAATTTCAGATAAGATTTTCATCCAATAAAATCAAGCCACGTGGCATGTCTATCTTGCCAAAATTTTCTATAAAACCAGAGGCTCAGCTCATACCTCTCACACCACATCTTTCTATATTTTCATTTCTCATAGTTTAGAATTCATACTTCATTCATTCTCAATGGAAGAATTTAGGAGATGCTTGGAGAGGCAAGAGAGAGAAACAAATGAGAGAAACCGTAGAGCAGATGAAATCAATGAGTTGCAGAGACAAGTCGATGAACAAGTTCTCATAGCAGTGGCTTTGCAAGATGAAGAGAACCAAGGTCGCCGTCGTGGTTCACAAGTCGGCCGCCGCCGGAATGTGGAAAGACATAGGCATTCTCGGGGTAAGAATCTTTTGGAAGATTATTTTATCCCAACTTCTTTGTACTATGATGTTGATTTTCGAAGGCGATTTAGAATGCAACCTCATTTGTTCAATAAAGTCATGCATGATATTTGCAATTATGATGCATACTTTGTTCAAAAGTGTGATGCTACTGGGGTTTTGGGGCTTCTTCCGGAGCAAAAGCTTACAGCTGTTATACGAATGTTGGCGTATGGAGCATCTGCTGATCAGGTGGATGAGATTGCCCTGATGGGGAAGTCCACTACGTTGGAGGCTTTGGTAAGATTTTGTCAAGCAGTTGAAACTCTGTACACTAGGGACTACCTGCGTAGACCTACTCCTAGGGACCTCCAACGGCTTCTACAAAAAGCTGAAGCTCGAGGATTTCCAGGAATGATTGGTAGCATCGACTGCATGCACTGGCAATGGAAGAATTGCCCAACTGCCTGGCAAGGTGATTACGGAAATAGAAAAGGCCAAAAAAGTATCATCCTTGAAGCCGTTGCTGGCTTCGACACATGGGTTTGGCATGCCTTCTTTGGAGTTGCAGGATCCCAAAATGACCTCAACGTGCTGGGTCAATCCCCGGTCTTCAACGATGTATTGAGAGGCCAAGGCCCCAATATCACCTATCAAGTCAACAATACAGTGTACCAGACGGGGTATTATCTAGCTGACGGCATCTACCCGAGGTGGACCACTTTTGTCAAATCCATTCCGAATCCCCGATCCCAGAAGCAAAAATTATTTGCTACCTATCAAGAGGGATACAGGAAAGATGTCGAAAGGTGTTTTGGCATCCTTCAAGCTCGGTGGTTGATTATTCGAGGTGCGGCCCGTATGTTTGATGAGGAGATCCTCAGAAGCATTATGATGACTTGCATCATCCTCCATAATATGATTGTGGAGGATGAGTACGATTATGATGCTTTAGAGGTCTACGAACCGGATCCAATGAACACGGCCTTGACACGGATTTATGAAAGGCCCATGGGGCCAAGTGGAGAACCGTTTGAGCCGGAACCGTTGGTGAGGGATGGTCATTTGATGACCCGAATGATAGATCGATATACAGAGATCTTCGTATATTCATGAAATGCGTCAAGTTCACTTGATGGAGCATCTATGGGCGGTGAAAGGCAATGAAGATGAATGATGGAGCATAGATGCTTTGGTTATGTTTTATTTAGTTATGGTTAGGTTGTGTTGTATTTTTATTTATTATGGTTTGGTTGTGGTTGGTTATTATTATTGTGCCTTGTTTGTACTTTTTTTTTATTTTTATTATGTTTTGTTTGAAGTATGGAATATGTTGAATAAAAAGGTAATTTATTGAATGCTTTGTTTATTAAATAACGAAATGTAATACAAGTCATTACGAATTACTACTACTAAAATAAAATACATGAATTACAACAACTTTAATAGAAAACATGAAAAATACAAATACATAAAAGGTATGCTAACTAATTTAATGGTTTCCATCATTTAACCAATCCGTGTTGCTAGGCCCATCATCCCGAAAAAGTCTTCTTCTCATAACATCCCTTCGTTCTAGCTTCCAAAATTGTTTTGTTTCAGGGGACATATGACTTGTATCCATCGCCATGGTTTCCCGATCCGTCTTGTCCATATCTTTTTTGAGCAAATACTCCCTTTCTCGTGCATACTCAGCTTGAAGGGCCAACTCATTATCTTGGCATTTTTGCTCCATTTCTATTCTTATGCCGTTTTGCCTTGCAATTTCCTCCAAAAATTTTGAATTATTATTGCTTGAATTACCCGCTTTCTTTGCCTTCGCGGCCTTTCGGCCAATGGGCCTTGGCTCCTTTTCGATGGGTGAGTCTTGACTCATAGGAGAATCGAGAGGTGAATCCGATGTCATTGAATCACGGAGTGGCGTCTCGTTTAACACAACGGCGGGACCCGCCGGAATAATTATGAAGCGTTTGCAATATTTCACCACCTCCCAACATTCATGATGGTTGAAACTTTTTTTGCCACCCCCGGTTGCACCGAACCACATTTGTGCTTGAATCATCTATTTAACAAAAAAATGGAAATGCAATAAATATTTAAAATATATTGGATATGCAAGTAACAAAAAATAATAATAATGGAAATGCAATTAACCTTACAAATAAATTAGAAGTGCAAGAAAATTAAGAAACAAGTGGAAATGCAAGAAATATTAACAACATATTGAAAATGCAAGAAATATTAACAAAATATTGAAAATGCAAGAAATATGAACAAAATATTTAAATTGCAAGAAATATTAACAAAATATTGATAATGCAAGAAATATGAACAAAATATTTAAAATGCAAGAAATATTAACAAAATATTTAAAATGCAAGCAATATTAACAAAATATATATATTAGGAGATTAAACTTAATAAAACAAAAATTATAAAATACTTACCTCATTAGTACGATTTTGCCCACTTCTATAGTTGTCCATCGCTTTTGCTAGGGCATTTCTCCATTTTCCCAACTCTTTATTGAGAATTTTCCACCTACTGGATAATGCCATCTCCGTACGAGTAGACCCCGGAATTTTTTCACAAAATTCGGCATGAATTTTTTTTCCACATATGAAAAAATTTCATCTCATTGCCGGACACGGGACAATGACAAATTTGGAGCCAAGCCTCACACAAGAAAACATCTTCCATGGTGCTCCAAGCCCCTCCGGTTTCGATAGAAGAAGCCATAAAAATATGAAATCAAAATACTAGATGAAAAAGAGGAAAATGTTGAGTAAAGAGTGAATAATAGTAGAAGTATAATGAAATGTATGAGGATTGGTGTTGAAAGTGAAGGGCATTGATAGGTATTTATAGAAAAAAAAAATCAGAATTTTTTAGAATTTTTAAAAAAAATTTACGATTTCTTTTCATATTTTTATTGCCCAAAAAAGCCTCAGCCGTAGGATAGATTCGGAGATGCTGATCGGAGGGCTGGGGAGGCGACACGTGGCAACTTCCCGTCCACGCGCCAACGGTAAAAATTTTTTGAACACGCTAGCTGACGTCAGCGTGACGCGAGCGCTGACGTCAGCGAGCGAGGGCTCGTCTTGCCTTCGGGCTGGTCCGAGTTGGTGGGTCCCACACCCCCCCGGGCTTGGGCTAGGCGGTGGAACGAAATTTTTTTTTTTCTCCCCTCGCCTCGGGCTCGGCCCGTTCGCTGGAGTCACTCTAAAGAGGTGGTAATGAGTGTACCCCTCAAAGGAGGTTCCCAAAAGGTATGGAGGAGATTATGATTACCTTTTTTTTGGTGAAAAGTACTATTTTTTAAATACGGAAGGTTGAACCTTTCTATTGCCCTTTTTTTATGTGGGATTGAGGAGTCGCTGATGACGTGGTATCCTTTGAGTGGGTGATTGGTGGTAGCCTAAAGTGTGTCTCTCCTTTTCGGGAAAAATGTACATAAGGAGAATATCTCGTGAGCCTTTACTTGTCACTTCGGCTTCCCACTTGTGGGTCTCTGAGGAAAGGCAGTAGGGGCCATGTGCGCTGGGTTTTAGTCACATAGACCTTGGTTTGGCATGGTCGGGTTCCCTTACTCGTTTTCAGCCTCTTTAGGTGCGGATAAGGCATCCTTTGTTGATTCTAGTCGTTGGGAGCAACTACCTCCTCAGATAATTTGGGTCTTTTATTTTTTGGGCTCTTTTTGGCAAGCTTTATGGATATTTTCAATCGAAATCAATATTTTATTTTTAGTACAAGTGATAGTCTAAATTATGAGGGAGATGTGGTTTCTCACACACACGCACACAGCTAAGATGCCATGGAGGTTTGAACCTGAGACCAATGATCTGCACGTCAAGGCCATTTTCCACTAGGCTTGACCCTGTTGGCTCAATATTTAATTGGATGTAAACCTAATGTCCATTCTCAATCTACCACACAATCATCCCTACAAAATCTGCTAAGTAACGATCATGTTACTTGCGGTAATAGCTTTGTTTTTCCTATTTAAGGTGTACTCTTTCATTCAGTTCAATTTATTAAGTTTGAAGCTTTCAATCATAGCTTTTGTGTTCAACATTTAAGCAATAAAATACTCTTAGATTTTCAATTTTATCCAACATCTAGTATCAAAGCCCCTACTGGTCATGACTAAAAAATTCCTAAATAACAACAATTTTTGTGTGTCTTGCAGCAGTAAGAATCCATGGTGACTGACAAGCCAATAGAGAACTTTGTCCAGCCAACCATAACTCGCTTTAATGGTCATTATGACCATTGGAGCACGTTAATGGAGAACTTCCTAAGTTCCAAAGAATATTAGGATCTTGTGGAGACGGGATACGAAGAGCTAGAAGAAGGAAAACAACTACCACACCAACAACAAAAGAAACTTGATGTTTAAAGGCTAAAAGATTTGAAGGTGAAGAATTATTTATTTCAGGCTATTGATCGTGCTATTTTGGAGACTATTTGACGCAACGCGTGATAGCAAGAATGATGAAGAACACAAAAGAAAAACAATAAACCTTCAATCCTTGTTGATTTTCTAGATGAGAATCACCAAGGACAAAAGGGTTCTATGCCTTGTTGGTTTCTGCAGAATACCAAGTTGATAGGAAAATAGAGAGAATTCTTTAAGTTTAATATTCAACGTCAAAAACTGTCTTACAATTAGCTATAAAAGAGCTTTATACTTAGGGAAAACAAACCAAACTCCAAACCCTAGCTGAAATAGGAAAACAAACTTACTTTCTAAACCAAACTCCCAATTCTATTGAAATAGGAAAACAAACTTACTTCCTAAACCAAACTCTCAATTCTAATTGAAATAGGAAAACAAAAATATTTGCCTAAAACAGATTCCTAGAACATTAGTTATGCATCTTATACGCCTGTTAAACTAAAACAAAAAATTATGAGCAATGCATGCTGCATCATCTTCCCTGGGTTGAGAAGAATTCGTCCCTGCATTCAAATCTTCCTCGTCAGAACTATCACCATGGTAAGAAAAAAGATGTTTGACATTGAACACATCGGTAGTACGTATATGCCTAGGAAGCTTGAGGCGGTAAGCATTTAAATTAATCTTAGCCACAATCTCCACTGGACCAATCTTTCTTCTAGCCAACTTGTTGTATTCCCCAGCCAGAAAAGGATCTTTTGTCAAGATAGCCTAAACAAAGTCACCTACCTCAAATTCGACGTGTCAGTGCTTCACATTAGCCACTTGCTTGTATTTCGCATTGGCATCCTCAAGCCGTTGCTTTGTTGTTGAGTGAATTTGCTGAAGTGTAGCCACAAATTCTTCTATCTTGACATTAATTCACTTCAAATCTGGAACTGGTGCCAGGTCAAGAGGACATTTTAGGTTATAGCCATAAGTAACAAAAAATGGACTGAACCTAGTGCTCCTATTGATAGAGTGATTGAAAACAAATTCCGCTTGGCTCAACTTTTGATCCCATGACTTCAAATTATCTCGCACAAAGCTTCTTAGTAATTTCAAAGGGATCGATTAACAACTTCAATCTGCCCATCAGTTTGAGGATGGTAGGCACTACTAAAATTTAATTTTGTATTAGTAAGCTTCCACAAGCACCTCCAAAAGTGGCTAAGAAATCTTGTGTCTCTATCAGACACAATAAACGTTGGCGACGCATGGAGTTGATACCCTTCTCGAAAGAAAAGCTGAGCTACATTGATTGCGCTTGTAGTTTTCTTGCACGGGATAAAATGAGCCATCTTAGAAAATCGATCAACAACCATATAAATAGAATCCATACCTCGCTGCATACGCGGAAGCCCTAAGACAAAATCCATGCTTAAATGTTCCCATGGTTGATTTGGAACCATAAGTGGCATGTACAACCTTGCATTAGTTGCAACACCCTTAGATAATTGGCACACCCTACAACTCTCAACAAATTTGGCCACTTCGTGACGGATACTAGGCCAAAAATAAGAATTCATCACTAGTTGGATTGTCTTATCTCTCCCTATATGGCCCTCGTTATGCAATTCATGAATAATCTTCAGGCGCAAGCTAGACTCGGGGATGCATAACTGATTTCCTTTAAATAAAAAGCCATCATGTACCATGAAATTAGAACATACACCCGTTGCCACATCATATATGATAGGAGCAAAGTACGGGTCTGTAGCTATTAAATCACGTAAGAAATCAAAACCCAACACATGGCTCCTCATGGTTGTGAGAAAATTGGCTCTACAGCTAAATGTGTCTGCTACTCAATTCAAAGTGCCTGACTGATGCTTACGAACAAAAGTGAACTGCTGCAGATATGATTCCCATTAGCATGGCTAGCAGAGAGTTTATCTTGTGAATTAATATGCTTCAAGGCCTCATGATTAGTAAACAAAATAAATTCATTATGAGCCAGATACGAACTCCAGTGCTTGAGAGCTTGAGCAACCGCATAAAACTCCACTTCATATGTGCTAAAGTTTAATTTTGAACTGTTGAGCTTCTCACTATAAAACGCTACAAGTCATCCTTCTTAACTTAAAACAGCCCCAATACCTACTTTAGATGCATCACAATGCAACTCAAATGTCTTCTTAAAATCTGGAAAAATTAAAACGAGTGTTGAAATAAGCTTTTGTTTGATCTTGTGAAAAACAGTTGTAGCCTTTTCAGAGGAATTAAACCTCCCAAGCTTCATGCAATTTGTTATGGGTGCCATAATAGTACTAAAATTATGAATAAAGCACATATAAAATGATACTAACCCATAAAAACTTTGGACTTCATGTAGGTTCTGTGGTAGTGGCCAATTTTTTATTACGTCGACATTTGAATCATCCACAAAAATTCCATCTTTCAACACCACAAAGCCAAGAAATAACACCCCATCTGTCATAAAAGAACATATTTTTGCTGCTGCATAAAATTTTTCTTTTCGCAATACTGTCAAGACTTCTTCCAAATATTTAAGATGCAATTCCGGTCGGGCTACATATAATAATGTCATAAAAAAAAAAAAACTACCATAAACTTGCCAATAAACGGACGAAACATCTCATTCATTGCCCTCATGAATGTACTTGGTGCATTACAGAGGCCGAAAGGCATGACTAAGCACTCATACAAGCCTTTGCGAGTTTTGAATGCAGTTTTCCACTCATCTCATTCTCTAACCCGAATTTGATGATGTCCACTCTTAAGGTCCAGCTTGCTAAAAATTGTAGCACCACTCAATTGATCCAATAGGTCATCTAAACAAGGAATGGGAAAACGATACTGAATCGTAATTTTATTAATAGTACAGCTATCTACACACATACGTCATATGCCATCTTTCTTTGGTGTAAGCAAGGCAAGAACGACACAAGGGCTAAGACTTTCCCTAATATGACCATTCTCTAGCAATTCCTCCACTTGACGACACAATTCTTCATTCTCTTTAGGACTCATTCGGTAGTGTGGTCTATTAGGAAAACATCTTGAAACTATTTAAGTAACACCTGCACAGGCGTGGCGATAGTTGTCATATCATTTGACTCTTCTTTACCAAGCAATAAATAGACAATTCTTGTCTCCCTTGCCTCCTCCATAAATCTTCT
>NC_047656.1:2272464-2391384 GCF_902201215.1 Prunus dulcis | reverse complement strand
TAGGTTTTGGCCGGTTTGGGAATGTCAAATCCGGCCACTTCCGGCCATTTTTCGGGGTAGGTCCGAGAACAAAAGTGGCTCCAATTAATGTTTTCAACCTAGGGTAGGAACCTTGGCCCTTAGTTTTTAGAATTTTTCGGCGAATTTTATCGCTTTGGACACCCACGCACTGCCGGCGCGTGTGGTGGCGGGTGGGATACTGTGGCAGTGGGGCATTGGGTCCCAGAGCAATCCCCTGTTTGTCACGAGCGCGTAGGTTTGCTCGGATTTGAATTTGGTTGCCGTTTGAGTCTTGATCGGATTTCGCCTATTGTGCGATTTCCGGGTTTGATATGTTCGGACCGTTGGATCGAACTGAAACTCACGTAGTTGTACCTTTGTGTTTCTAGGATCGTTTAGGATTCGACCGATCGTTGATCGGAGTCCCGGATACTCCGAAATTCCAAACCCTAGGTCATGCTATGCTTTTAATTAATTAGTTTAAATTCTGAATGAAATTATATGTGCAGATGTCAGACTTGATTAGGCGTGGTAGGTCGATGACGACTGCACCGAGTTCGGATCCCCCGGCTCAGTCGGCATCTGCTGCCACTGCTCCAGCTTTGCTGGACCACGTGGTGGTTGGTCCCGGGGCGTCCCAGGGCGCCTGCGTCATCTGCGTCATCCGTCGCGCAGCCAGCTAGTGCTAGGCGGCGGCACCGGCCCACCGACACCATCGACACGACATCGACCGACGGTACTGGTGCCTCGGGATCACAGCCAGGTATAACTACACTTTTGTATTGTTAATTTTATATTGAAATTTGACAATGTTTTTTTATTTAACATTAATACCTTATTTCTTTGCAGCGAAGAAGAACACCCGGGGACCGTGTCGTCAGCTGAAGACGGCGAAGGTCACCCGGGTGACCAACAGTCGTATCAGCATCGGATACGACGAGCGCCATCGGGCTGCACCGACGGCGGAGTTGCATAGCTCCTTGGCCCACGACATTGGCCACGTCGTGCGGACCCATTGCCCGATGCAATGGAAGTCTTGGAGGGTCATGCCTGACGAGATCAAGGTGGAGGTTCGCGGCCAGTTGTCGGTATGTACCTTACATTTTCATTATTTTTCTTTAAAATTGTGTATATTTCTATTACTTAACGTATCTAATTAATTGATTGCAGACGAACTATAACTTGGAGGATCTCGACGAAGAGTCGTTGACGTACGTCAACAGACTCTTCGCTGAGAGGTACAAGCAGTGGAAGAGCGACTTGCACCACCATTTTCAGGCCTTTGATGATCCGCAAGTCGCTCTTCAGGAGGGTTGCCCGAAGGAGCTTGAGGGGCGGGAGGATAGTTGGGAGTGGCTCTGCGCTCATTTTCAAGCGCCCGAATTTGTGGTATTTTTTTAATTATATTTGTTTAATTATTACTTATTACTTATTAATGTTTATTTTATTTTTTTATTTCATTATTATTTAATTTTTTATATTTTAACTAATACGTTTCATTTTTTGTATAACAGAATAAAGCCCAAGTGAATAAGGGTAATAGGAAGAAGAAGACCCTTCTCCACCATTCCGGCTCCAGACCCTTTTCGTATAGGATGGATGCACGGCGTCGGGTAATAATCACAAAATTTTTATTTCATTTTTAATGTCATTTTTATTAATTTATTTTTTTCATACTAATATTTTTCTTCTCTTGTTCAATTTAGGAGGGGTCCAAGTTCCCAGAGATCGACGTCTTTGGTGACGTTTATGTTCGACCCGGGAATGAGTTGGCCGAGTCCCTTCATGTAAGTATTATTTAATTTTAATTCTTATGTTACGCATTCAATTTATATGCATGTTTTAATTTATATTTTATGTTATGTTCAACAGACGACGATGGTGGAGAGGAGCCAGTTGGTTCTTCAGGAGTCCGCCTCCCAGCTTCCTCCCGAGACTCCGATCGAGTCTGTGGCTCCTCCACAGGATGCTGGATTTCAGATCTTGACGGAGACGTTGGATCAGACTCTCGGGAGGAGGCCGGGGACATATTGTCGAGGGATGGGGAATGCCCGGCGGAGGGAACCTAGACCTCGTTCATCGGCGCAGTCAAACAGTCAGGTCACTGCTTTGACAGCACAGGTGGCCACTCTTCAGAGCCAGATGTCGGTCATTCTGCAGTCCCTCGCACAGTCCGGCATTCCAGTCCCGCATTTTGATGCGCCGACCTCCGAGCCCGTCCATCCCGAGCATCCCCACCAGACCACTGCCCCGGTGAACGCCCAGACCTCCGAGCCGCATACTGGCGACGACTCGGTTGATTTTGATTCATTATTTGATTAGTGTATTTATTTTCATCATAAACATTTATTTTATTTGTAATACATTTATTTTATTTTATAACAAAATTTTATTCTAATTTATTTTTATTGCAATTTCATTGTTTAATCAATAAAAAAAACCAATTTTATTTAAAATAAAAAATAAAAAAAAAAAAAAAATTGTAATATTATTTTTGCGCGACGGCAAATATTTCGTCGCGCAAACCCACATGTAACAAAAAAAATAAAAAAATCAACTTTTTATTACTTTTAATTCTTGCGCGACGAATACATACGTCTCGCAAACACGTTTTGCGCGACGAATCGTTTCGTCGCGCATCTTCTTCGGCGCGACGACAGAGATTTTCGTCGCGCAAATATATGAGCGACGAAAACTTTCTCATCGCGCGAATGGTTCTGCGGCGAACATCTACGTCTCCCGAACAATTTTGCGCGACGAATTATTTTTCGTCGCGCTATTCCCATCGTCGCGCAAATATACGTGCGCCGAATACTTGATCGTCGCGCAAATTTTATGCGACGAACAGTTGTTTCGTCTCCATACCGTTGGCGCAACGATGGTTTACCCGTCGCACAGTTTTGCGCGACGAATGGTTGTACCTCGTCGCGCAAAGGCTTTCTTCACGATCTTCGCGCGACGAAAAATGCGCGACGAATTGTTTGTCGTGCTGAAGTTAGTGCGACTAAATGAGACTTTGCGCGACGTTTTATGATTCGTCGCGCAAAGAGTAAAATGTAGTAGTGGTTACAATTATGCTCTTTATTTTTTAGTTAAAATTTAGTTAGAGTTGTAATTTGTTTATTCATCCCTAAAATTTATCTAAAGAGGTGATTTAGGGAGTCAATTATAGATATTCTTAGAAACCCTAATTTAAATTTTACAAAATGCCCTAAAAGCTCAAGATCGATCACGTCCGAACATAATACAAATATAAGGAGTCCTGAGAGTTAATTTGCCTAATCTTCACGTTAACCTAGAAAAACCTTGCTGTATTTGTGAGGAATTTGACCATTTTGTGCGTTTCAATTAATCATGAGTATCTCAAACCATACATAATAATCATTTCGACGGAGCATGATTAAAATTTCGTGTTGCTAACAAAGTATTTTATAGTCAAGTACAGATCAATCGTGTTTCATAGTCAAGTACAGATCAATCGTGTTGCAAACAAAGTATTTTATGATGGCATCTAGAACCATTGAATCTGACGCGAATTAAAAAAAGCAATTTTGAAGGGAGATGCCAGCCAATAAAAGTTGTAAAATTTGGATATCACACGGTATTTTTCTCTGTAACCCTGCCCTAATGTTTCTGCAATTAAATAAAGAAATCCGTAACAAACATCCGTCTGTTTTGGATTGGTTATATTGGTCGGTGTGGAGGCCAAGTTGCATATTCTTTGCTCTGATTTTCAAGGGTTATATATTGGTCGGTGTGGAGGCCATGAAAGCAGTTTCATCAACTTCTAAGTTCGACTTTTTCTCCATTTCTTTTCATTTTTTGCTGCTATCGAGAAGGAAAATGGACACATTCTATAAGATTTAAATAAGTTGACTGACCTAAGAATAATGACCTCATTCTCCTTCAAGTTATTCGATTTTAGTCGGCAAGTTCATCATTATATGTACTTGTTACTGTTTGGTTGGTTGAATAGTATGGAAACATCGTTACTCATGAAACCAAAACAACTTAATCTTAGGGAGGTGGTAGTCTTTAATCTCTATTGGTTTGGTTATGACTTAGATTTGCCACACATCTAATATTTTATTTCTACCAACACGGGTTATTTTAGTGTAGTAGTACTCATTTGTCTTTACTTTGTGGATTGAGGTTGTGAGTTCAAGTAGGAAAGATTGTAATAAGAATATTTCATAAGTTGATATCCATGTTGTAAATGATTATATAGCTAATACGCTAACATCCCATTTCTAAATACATTGTGCAACTCAGAGGTAAATTTGCAATCATTACAATGAAGAAAGAAGGAAAAGAGAAAGGATATATAGTTTGACCGACCGTAAGCTATTTGAAACATGCATGGTAGCTAATAAACATATATATTTTTTCTAATAATCACATACTGCTGTAGGGGAGTAAATGTAAGATGATGAACGCAACCAGAACAAGAGGCAAGATTATGAAGAAACATTTGTAGGAAGCTCCATTTTTGTAGGTGCATGCAGCTTTAATCTACTTAAGTTGTCCTTGAAACCTGCATTAACAAAAAAATTTGTGACTGAATCAGCAGCTTCAGTGGACTCCAATTTGTAACACAGTTTATAATAGCATCGGTACGATAATAATGTGCGGACATCCAGATAAGAGAATAACTATATATATAAATGCTTTGTTCATTATAACTTCCTTTTTATATTTTGATAGTGTACATTATTTTGAATATATACAAAAACAGAACTGTGTATACAAATATACAAAATTGTAGGTACAATTTACTTATCTATTCATAATAATTTACCTAATTAACTAATTAAAATATAAATTATTGTATTTAACACTCGGTTTTAATGGAAATAAATCTAATCCAAGCTTTGAAATCTAAAGATTAAAATAACATTGGAAAAGAGATCTAAATCAACCGGCAAAACAAGATTGAGAAAGAGATTCTAAAAAAGAAGAAATTAATGGAATCAAAGATTGAGATCAAAGAGGTTATTAGAAAAAGGAGTTAGTGGAATCCTTAAATGTTACCAATGCAATGCAACCTCCATTTCGAATCTTGAAATGATAAAACCAAAAGGCTTGATTCTTAAAATATTGGAGAGGGCGTATCAAATCCAACTAGAGAAAGAGAAGAGGTTCCTTTCTTGGACTGGAAAAATTCTCCATTAACCAAAAAAGGTTAGGAAGATGCTGTTGATACAAGTTTATATATAAACTAGATTTGGAAATAAGTAGTACAGTTTAATCTTTAAAGAACAAAAACAGGTTGAGAGAGAGAGAGAGAGAGAGAGAGATTACCAGGAAATAGCTTTCACCAGGCTGCAAGCCGTGAGCTAAGAAACCGAATTCATTGAGTGGCAGAGGGAGACCAGAGGAATGGACCAACAGCACATCTTGACCAAACATGGATTTCATGTCAAGTGGCCCTTTGGGAACTTCTGCTGGAACCCCATTAATAAACACTGTGATGAGACCTGGACATAAATTAATGGACCAAAGCATATATTTCAGGCGTTGATAGGAAAATCCAAAGCAGAAGCAGAAAGCCAGGCTTTCATATTAAAGAAGAAAAGGATGTCAGAATCTTACCGAAAGCAGAAAATCATAAGCTTTGCATAAATTAAGCTATTGTTATGATCAAATTACAACCAGCGAAGAGGGAAAAAGTGAGTTAGTGTGGTATGTTGATGTGAAATCAACACTATTGTGAAACAGTAGTTGATTTCAATTACCTAGATATGTTGTCTTTTCGTTTGAAAAGACTGTCAGAAAAAGGAATTTTCATGGTTTTAGGGAAAGCTGCAACTTTCATACAGTTCATTCAAACACAGGAGCTGTCACATCAACAAAAAGTCACTGCTAATTTATGTACTTCCGTGGCTCTCAGAGTAATCATGAATCTATGGGAATCTAGCTACTTATTATTAAAACTATAATTAAAATTACAATTAAAGAAAATGAAGCTTAAGAAAAGCATGATAAAGTCAATAATAACAAAAAAAACTTTCTCAAGACATGGAAAATATTTAAAGAATATATATAAATATAAAAACATAGATGTGAAAGTGAAACGGTCGAGCAGAAGAGCAGATTAGCCATGCACCTACCAGATTGGAAGTGCAAAGTTGAGGTATCTGAAGGGCCTCCTCCTAAGACAGACGTTACACCAGAGCCTTGCTCGATTTCCGGAAACCCCATTTGACCAGAAACTGAAAAGAACTGGTCAACAGAAGAAGACGTTTGCTGATCATGATCTGCCATAAGATGGTGACCACTAGACGAAGAAGAAGAAGAACCCACAAGATAATTACAAGAGCCAAAAGAAGTAGGAGAAGCTCCAAAAGCCATGGCAGGAGCTGGAGCTGGAGGACTGCAGCTTATTTCATACTGAATTGCACCACTACTTATACCCATTTGATGATCACCAACTTGATTACTATTAGTATTATTGTTTCTTTGTTCAAGGCTGGCCTGCAGCTGCCGTTGTCGGCGGCGAGATCTCGACCTTCGGTTTTGGAACCAGTAAAAGACGTTTGCATCCCCGACGGTGCCGAATCTCTCTAAAAGTTTCCTTATTCTCACAGTTTCTTCTTTGGGGGGATTCACCATTCCACTGTTGAAAATTGACTCTAGGATTAGGATTTGCTCTGGCTTTGGTATCCATCTCGACCTTACTGGCTCACTGCTTCTTTCCGATCCATTTCCTGGACTATTAGGGTCTTGCCCTTTATCTTCCATATATTACTGTGAAGAAGAAAAAAAAGAAAAGGAAATGTTGTTTTCAAGCTGAAACCTAGGTTCAATGGGGAAAATAAAAATAAAGAGAGATACAGACTGCTTAAGAATACATACATAGGAAACCGCTTTAAAAAGGTGAGGTTATATATAGGGCTAGCTCAAGGGAGATTATTACTATACAGTTAATTACATAACTGCCCTTCACATTTTTTTATATATTTACTTTCACCTACGATATTATATAATGAGTAACGTTAGAGAGATCACATATATACTTCTTATCACATTAATTATTTGACATCATGTTGTCAATGACGACTATTTGGTCTTGTGACTTTGTCGGAGGTCCTGAATTTTAATTTTATAGACGACAAATGATGAAGAAAAAAAATTAATTGACGGTGGTTGATCAATGTGTTAATTAAGAACATGACATATATGAACATTAATGTAATAAGTACACATCACACCATCACGGCTATGTAGCTAAATTTGAATTAAAGTGGCTAGAATGTAATTTTAGCTAATCACTATTATGTTACTCGAGCAATACTCTCAGTCTAGCTAATTATGATTTCTCTTATTATTTTTTCAACTGAAATTACGTTAATTTAATAATTTTATTTTTCTATACAAATGGTATTAGAGAAATGAGAAAACAAAACCTTAAATGTATAAATAAATGCTCTTAACTATTTAAACTATAAATTGCTTACAATTATATATTGTACCAAAATTTGCATCCGTCACCCATCTTTCTCGAAAATAGGTTCTCTAGTTGTGCACACAAGTAGAGGGAATATTTGGAAAGGAAACTATTTTCAAGATTTTAGTTCGAGACCAAGTTGGCTTGGGCCAATAGTGCCCTAGGTCAAAACTCCTACAAATATGAAGGGCCAATAGTGCATACTAATCTCCCCCGATTCCTCTTGAAAGATGACAATTAATTTCAAAACATGAGAGATTTCAACCAATTGAAGTTTGCTCTGCTACACCCTCACGTTGCCATGAATTTCTAGTTGACATATCATCTCAATTTGTTATTCCTTAAGTTCTGCTATAACCATTTAGCCCAAACGACTTTTTCTTCGCACAAATTGATTCAAATTGCTTTCAAATTCCTTAGTTTCGTTTGCTTTCATGTTATTTATCTTTTCCATGTGGAGATATATCACTAGATGTTCTCTATTTTTCATTCGATCTGGTTTTCTACGCTAGTGTTTGTAGTTCATCTTGTTATTTTCAAATTTAATAAGTTTCAATTCAATTTCATCGTTGTTTTATTCCACAAGACACATTGTTTAAGTTCTTTATTCATTAAAGGCATATAAAATAACCTATATTGAGTAAATTTTCCACTCGATTCACAGTGGCTTGATACAAAATTTTAATTATGTGGTGTGCAAGTTACACAATCCCATTCAATTTTTTACAGTTTCTTCGGCGCTAATAATGGTACGTTCGCAATTAAGGACTAGTTTGATAGTGATTTTGGATAGGCCAATAATCACTTGTCCATATAATCATTTTTAATGATTTTATGGAGAATCACATGGGAAGTGCATCTCCCCATAATCGCTTAAGGCTCGTTTTGGGACTACTTCTCTAGGAAATTTTCATAAGAAACCCAAATACTTGGGACTACTTCCCGAATAAGCATATAGCATGTGCTTCTCTAAAAAACGCTTCTATGATTCAGAAGCCCTTTTGGTTATGAGAAAGCCCTTTTAACCCTTTTAGAAGCACTTAAAGTGATCATATGGCGAAGCAGGTGATTCTCCCTCAAGCACTTAAAGCTTAACATAGATGAAACTAGGGTAGAATTATTCACTTATGCCTTGTTTAGCGCTTGTGAGGTAGCAAAAGGTCAAAATGGTAAAACAGGAAACGAAGGTAAGGTAACTGGAGGGTGTGAACAATGTAAGGTGGACAAGGAAACTAAGGGTGTGAACAATGTAAGGTGGACAAGGAAACTAAGGTTTGGGAAAGAAAGAGAAAGTGCATGTGAACTGAGAAGGAAAGCTGGGACGTTGTAGAGGAACAAGCCATTAAAAAAATAGCAACAATCCAAATGGATGGTCAAGAAACCGTGCACTAATTTATTTTCTGTGACGTTAGACAAAGTTGGCAACACACAGCAGAATCTGAAGTTTATTTTTATATTAAAGGAGAGGAGGAGGGCAAGAGGCCGTAAACAGTTGGCATAAAAATCGAGCACTTTTGCTTCTCATTTGTTGAAATATAATATTTATAAGCTTCGAGAGCGAAACAGGAACCGACTCTGTTTTTCAGACGCTGTTTTGTGTCTGTCTGTCTGTGTCTTTGTCTTTGCCTTTTTTGCGTTTTTTTTCTTTGTTTTCAGGGATTGCATGCACCCTGCATTCTGCAGGTTATACGGTGTTTGCTTCATGACTAAGGGTAAAGCTTGTTGCAATGTATGGATGTTATGATGGTTTTGTCCATTTTACAAGTGAGGTGCTCCTGCTTTATCATTATTTTTTTAATTTCATGTCACTGCTTTTATCATTATTTCTGTTCATGATCAAATGTTAAATATCTTTGAATTTTTCGTAGCTTTAAGGAACCAAGAACTGCACAATCATGGTATAACTTTGGGGCTCTTGTTTCCTAAGACAAGGCTAAAGAAACATTTGATAGAGAATAAAATTGAGAAAACAAGTTGGCTTTATCATGAAACCCTCGCAATTACTTTCTGCGGACGATTGCAAAATTATTTTATACTCCTATATCCTATGTGGGATGAGAGTAAATTTACTGATGTGGCAACTTTTTCGGAGAATAGATCCCCAAAATTATATATCATAATATAATTTTGGTGTTATGTGGCTCGACACAAGTCATGGATGGAAATGAGCATAATAATTCTATATCGAAGAAGGACAAAAATCTAAAGCTAGTTGGTTCACTATTAATTACAGTGAGGCCTTCTTGAGCTAAATTCCTCACATGGATGGGTTTATTGAGCCTAACTTCACCCAAGGCATTTGACCTAGGTAGTCAAATTGAGAACGATATCGGTGCAATTTTAGTGGGCACCTGCGATCAACTACCTCTCAATTTAGTGGGTATATGTATCTTCTCAATGCCTTGATTAATAGATATCTAACTGATATTAGAATAGATATAAGTCTTTGAGCTTTACGAGAGGGTCTTCTTTGAGAATATCAAATGGTTATAATGATACTCCAAGTAGATGATTCAATTCTTGACGTATACTAATTTGACTGCTAATGTTTTAGCAGTAGTGACCATAAGATTAGTGATGTTTGAACTTGGAAGTTATATTTACTCTCACTTTATTTTATTGGACTTAGGGTCCTTTTGATAACCATTTCAATTTTAGTTTTTAGTTTTCATTTTTTGAGCTAGAGTAGAGAAAAAAGAGAGAAAATGGAAGTGAGAATGAGAGTAGAGATGGAATTGAGGGGAAAGATGAGAGGAGAAGATGGAAATGAGGAGTAACAAAAGTGAAAACAAAAACTAAAAAATGAAATCTATTTCAAATTGTTTTCACTTTTGTTACTCCTCCTTCTCATTCTCCCCCTCTCATCATCACTCCCATTCTCACTCTCATTTTCCTCTATAATCTAGCACAAAAAATGAAAACTAAAAACTAAAAACTAAAAACTAAAAACTAAAATTAAAATGGTTATCAAACGGCACTTAGTTTCCTCAAACTCCCAACTAAAAACACTAGTCAATATCCTTCGCTTAATTATGGGTCTAAAACTGGAGTGAATTGCTAGAAGAAAAAATAGAGGAAAATTTGGAAGTGGAGTGAAGCGCTTATGGTCTTTTGATATAGTTTGGAGCAAATTCACACGTTCATTCAACGCTGAGCTGAGCATGCAAAACTGGAAAAACACAAAGGCATGTGCCCCAAAAGCAGAACCAGAGGTTGGCCGGTGTCTCTTTGGAATACCTTTATATATATATATTATATATATGTATAACTTTTTCATTTAACCAAAAAAAAGAAAAAGTTTTTCTTTTTCTAAAAGAATATATGTAAAAACTATATAGAAATTTATCAAGAATAAAATTTATAAAGTAATATATATGTTGCATGGTGGGACTGGGAGGAGTTTGGTAGGGTCGCCATTTCTGTCAAGTTTACAAGGTTTTCTAGGCTCTTGGAGTTTAGCTAGAAATGGAAAACTGCTAATTTCAGTGCCAGCCCAAGGAATCTTCACTGTGGTTGTGGGTAACTCTCTCTTCCTCTATGCCTTTCTCCTCTCCAGTACTGTAGCTTTAATTTCTTATGTCAACTTCTTTTACTGTGATTTGTCAATATTTTTGGTATTATTATTATTATTTTAGAAGTGACTATTTTGCTGTGTTAATAATAATTCTCTATTATTTTGTCAAAAAAAAAAATTCTCTATTATTATTATTGTTGTTGGTGGTGGTCGTATTATTATTCTTTTTTGCTTAGCAAATGTGGCGGTCACACTAAGAAAGTGAGAATGTTATGCATATATTGAAGACGTAAAAACCCTAACCCACAAAAACAAATAGGCCATGGACTAAAAACAAATAAACCCACACAAATGAGCTCCTCAATTTAAGCCAACTTTCAACAGTTTACTGTAAATAAAAATTTGCTAAAAGGACTTTGGACTAAAATTTAACATTGGATACAGGGGTAGCAGGGGCGGAATTAGGAATTTTTTGATGGTGGGCTAGCTAAAATAAAAGTATACATTAATTCATAGCTTCATTGACTAATTTGCAATAAGTTTTAACATAAAACAAATACATATTAAATGTAATTAAAAAAATACATAGTATCAAAATGAATATATGTTCAACAACATAATTTCAAGTGTACCTATTGAAGTTGTGCCATGCGATCCTTGAGAGATTTGAAAAAGATTAAAATTGAAGAATAACGGATAAGGACTTTACCCTTACTATGGGTATTGATGATGAGATCGACTTTGATAATACAAAATACATATTATAAAATCAAAATATGAAAAACTAGTTTTTAGTATATGATACAATTTATACCAATATTGATACCTCAAAAAATCAATGTATACTTTATATAAAACTCTCATAAAATCGTGTTTGCTTATTTAAGATGTAAGGATATCATTGAAAACATTAGTATTTCAAAAGTCCATTTTTCGTACTTAGTCAAATTTTGAGAGAAAACAGTTTTTCAAGTAGATGTGTAGTAATCTATATTTTTGTGCATACATATCATATTTGGACCCGGTCGGGCTGGGGCTTGGGCGGGCCTAGTTAGGCCGGGCTGCGGGCCAAATGATACTCCCTAAATGAACTCCTCTTTGTGCATTTGACTCTTGATCTTCCATTTTTCTGTTTTTATGAACCTTTCCTTGTTGAGAATGGGAAGGAATCTCCAAATGTTGAAAGACTGAAACGAAATTGCCTTTTGCCCTTAGGCATTTGAAAAGTTATTACTTCCATGTCCGACGTCTCCAGTACGCAGACATTAATGACCAGCACAGTTGGCAAGCTTGCGAATAATAGACTCCCCACATTTGGCTATCCGTGTTTATCTCCACATCTAGAGATGGAGAAAAGCAAGTACAGAATGTGTTAAAAAAAAAACAAAAAAATAATTATAAAAATAAAAGAAGAAAATAATAAAGAGACATTGTTTGGTCAGAGAGAAGCAATGCTTTTTTTTTTTTTATCGTAGGGAGTAGAGAATCAGTAGTCTTTTATGCACAAATGGAGGCACATTGTCACTTTCATTGTGATAAATTATTGTCTCTCTCATTATGCTAGAATTTAGTAGCCTTTTGGGTTTAGGGGTTGCTTTGCACGGAGAGTTACTTGCAATAGTGAGAAGTCAGACTTCAACTATGAATTTTTTATTATACATCTCACTTGCAGTCTCTCTCAGTTTGCCAAAACTAAGTATCGGTGTTGGTTTATCACTCTATTTGCAGGTAGGTTGTAGAGGTATTACTTGGAGTATGAGTCTGCTGCAGAGGCCTAACCATGCATGTCTTGATAAACTCCATGCAAAGACATCTTGGTACACTCATAGAAGTTGTGTCTAATCTTCCAACTCTTGAAGTGTTAGCAAGGCATTATAAAATATTGGTTTTGGTTGGTCATCTGTACCAAGATCATCAAGAGTGACTTTTCTTCCTCTAGTTAAGGTGGAGCTGGTTGAATTACTGGGCTTGAGCCGGGTTGGGCCTTGTCAATTTTTTTTTTTCTAGCCAAGACAGGCCGAGCAAAAGTTTGAAAGGGTTTGGCCCGAGCCCACCCATAGGGCCGAGCCAAAGTGGGCTTTTCAGACCGGGCCAGGTCGGGCGACCCACATGCCACCTATTGCCTTTTTTCCTCTCCTTATATTGGCTTACCTTATTTCCATTCTAAATATTTCAATAAATATTGTCTTTTACTTGAATATATTTTTATATTACTCCATTTACTTAAGTTTACAATATAAATAAGGAAGTAGCCTCCATTTGGATACAATTAAAAATACTAGAAAATCAAATTCCCAACAAATCAAAATATGAAAATCCAGTTTTAGTATGTGATACAATTGATACCTCAATAAGTCAATGTATCTCATAAAATCGTGTTTGCTTATTTAAGATGTAAGGATATCGTTCAAAACATTAGTATTTCAAAAGTCCATTTTTCATACTTAGTCAAATTTTGAGAGAAAATAGTTATTCAAGTAGATTGTGTAGTAATCTATATTATTGTGCATCAAAATTTGACCACAAATCATACGTGGACTGGGTCGGGCCTTGGGCGGGCCTAGTAAGGCCGGGCTGCGTGCCAAATGATACTCCCTAAATGAACTCCTCTATGCGCATTTGAGTCTTGATCTTCCATTTTATGTTTTCTGAACCTTCCCCTGTTGACAATGAGAATGAATTGCCAAATGTAGAAAGATTGAAATGCAAAATGGCCTTTTCCCCTAAGCATTTGAAAGCTACTATTTCCATGTCTGACGTTTCCCATATGTAAACATCAGTGACCTGCACAGCTGGCAAGCTTGAGACTAATAGACTCCCCGCATTTGGCTATCCATGTTGATCTCCACATCTGTGGAAATGGAGAAAAGCAAGTAAAGAATGTGTTACAATATATATATATATATATATATATTATAAACATAAGAGAAGAAAATAATAAAGAGACATTGTTTGGTTAGAGGGAAGCAATGCTCTTGTTTTGGTCGGAAGGAGTAGAGAATCAGTAGTCTTTTATACACAAATGGAGGCACATTGTCACTTTCATTGTGATAAATTATAGTCTCTATCATTATGCCAGAATTAAGTAGCCTTTTGGGGTTTGGGGTTGTTTTGAACGGAGAGTTACTTGCAGTAGTGAGAAGTCAGATTTCAATTATGAATTTTTAATTATACATCTCACTTGCAGTCTTTCTCAGTTCGCCAAAACTAAGTATCGGTGTTGGTTTATCACTCCATTTGCAAGTAGGCTGCAGAGGTATTACTTGGAGTGTGAGTCTGCTGCAGAGGCCTAACCATGCATGTCTTGATAAACTCCATGCAAAGACATCTCGGTACTCTCATAGAAGTTGTGTATAATCTTCCAACTCTTGAAGTGTTAGCGAGGCACTAGCAAAAATTAGTTTCGGTTAGTCATCTTTACCAAGATTTATATCTTGGAGATCATCAAGAGTGACTTGACTTCCTTCCTCTAGTTGAGGTGGAGCTGGTTGAATTACTGGGCTTGAGCCGGGCTTGGGTTGGGCCTTGTCAGTTTTTTTTTTCCGACCAAGACAGGCCGAGCAGAAGTTTGAAAGGGTTTGGCCCAATCCCATCCATAGGGCCGAGCCTAAGTGGGCTTTTCAGACCGGGCCAGGTTGGGCCACCCACATGCCGCCCATTGCCTCTTTTTCCCTCCTTAGATTGGCTTACCTTATTTCCATTCTAAATATTTCAATAAATGTTTTGTCTTTTACTTGAATATATTTTTATATTACTCCATTTACTTAAGTTTACAATATAAATAAGGAAGTAGCCTCCATTTGGATACAATTAAAAATACTAGAAAATCAAATTCCCAACAAATCAAAATATGAAAATCCAGTTTTAGTATATGATACAATTTATACCAATATTCATACCTCAATAAGTCAATGTCTACTTTATACTAAAATCTCATAAAATTGTGATTGCTTATTTAAGATGTAAGGATATCATTGAAAACATTAGTATTTCAAAAGTCCATTTTTCATACTTAGTCAAATTTTGAGGGAAAACAGTTTTTTAAGTAGATGTGTAGTAATCTACATTATTGTGCATCAAAATTTGACTACAAATCATATGTGGACTGGGTCGAGCCTTGGGCGAGCCTAGTTGGGCCGGGCTGCGGGGCAAATGATACTCCCTAAATGAATTCCTCTATGTGCACTTGAGTCTTGGTCTTCCATTTTATGTTTTTATGAACCTTCCTTTGTTGAGAATGGGAAAGAATCTCCAAATGTAGAAAGATTGAAATGCAAAATGGCCTTTTGCCCCTAGGCATTTGAAAGCTACTATTTCCATGTCTGACGTCTCCCATACATAAACATCAGTGACCTGCACAGTTGGCAAGCTTGCGAATAATAGACTCCCCGCATTTGGCTATCCATGTTGACCTCCACATATGTGGAAATGGAGAAAAACAAGTAAAGAATGTGTTAACAAAAAAAAAATATATACATATATTATTATAAACATAAGAGAAGAAAATAATAAAGAGACATTGTTTGGTTAGAGGGAAGCAATGCTCTTGTTTTGGTCGCAAGGAGTAGAGAATCAGTAGTCTTTTACACAAATGGAGGCACATTGTCACTTTCATTGTGATAAATTATAGTCTCTCTCATTATGCCAAAATTAAGTAGCCTTTTGGTTTAGGGATTGTTATGCAGGGAGGAGTTACTCATTCTAGAGAGAAGTCACTTGTAGTCTCTCTCAATTTTTTCCCAAGTATCCGTATGGGTTTATGAGTCTCTTTGCAGGTTGGTTGCAGAGGTATTACTTGCACTGTATAGTCGACTTGCAGATTGCATTGACAAATTAATGCCCTGAGACAAGCATTTCTTGACCCAATAACGAATTATATAGGCCTAATAGAACTACTAACGACAGTTAGCCCATCAACATATGTATTACGCATACCCATATTTTGGGCCCGAAGTCAGCCCACAACCAAGAAAACATGCCCAGAATTTGGACCGATAACATTAAAGTAGGCCCAAATTAAAAATAGGCCCAGACTTCTTTCTTCCCCTTCCACTACACCTTGGTTGTTGCTTCCCTCAACTTCTTCCACAACTATGTCAATTAAATTTCATCATCATGAAATTGTTTATGTGTCTTAGTTTAATTCTTTAATATTGACAGTGAAAATTGTTAGTGATAAATTATATGGATGATTAATTTGAAAATGACCCACAATTTGAAACGAACCCAAAAGTCGGCCCACCAATTTGAAAATGGACTCAACAGTTGGCCCAATTATGGGCCCGCAGTTGGCCAATTAATGTCCAAACGGGCCCAATTGTGGGCCCAAATACATGAAAATGGACCCAAAGTTGAAATTGCTTGGCTAGACCACCTAATAGCCTTCAGGAGGGGGCGGCAAATAGCCTTTTATGATATTTTAAGTTCAATTTTAATATTACTAAGTTGAAAATTAATCCAGTTAAATCTAGTTCCAAATCAATCAAATAAATAAGATGTAAAGTAAAATGCGCATTGAATTTTAACGTGGATAAACCCAAGATGGGATTAAAAAATCATGGGCACTTTGCCTGGAAGAAACCAATCCACTAAGACAAAAAGAAGTACAAAATAGACTAATTAACTGAAACACTTATCTTTTAGCGATAGCCAACCTAAGCTCTTGCTACTACTCTGACACGTCTCTGAATCGATTCCACATCGTCGATCTTGATAGCGGCATGAACCTCCACTCTAGTCAATCACCACCAAAGCACGAATACTCCAATGAAAAGAATGATATGATATGGGTGCTATATTTATTAGATTCACAAGGAACAATTTAATCAAACTATCGATGTTATAATCAAAGAATTGTTGAAAATATGTTGATGAAAAATCTCAAGAGTTCATAACAAATTAACTCACTCAAAAAAATAAGGTTTGATGCAAAAATGTCAATTTTAGACTATGTGAGTTGTAAATTTTACTTCTAACAAAACAAGGTATTTATAGAGTTTAAAACTTGTTTAGGTTAGCACCAAGAAGAGGTAAAAAGACCCAATAAGAAAATGAAAAAGATTCCTAGCAAAACATGTGAAACTTTAAATTTTAAAAAAGAAAAAGAAAAAGGAAACAGGAAAACCCGACGTCAGCTTGAGCACGCACCCTAGCCAGTCGAGCACAAGATGCATACATTTTACCCGCTCGATCACCAATGAGTCCGATCGAGTGATGGTGAACATAAATCAACATAAACTTAATGCAATCTTGATTCTTCCAAAATCAAAACCATTGTGAATGCTTGAATGCAATTGAAAAACATTTCAAGCTTCTTCTAAATGATATTAACCACCTAGAAATGCATGCATGGTATCTTAGTCTCACTTAACTTTCCTAAATTCATATGAAGCCTTGTTTGATGATGAATGGTCAAATATGAACATCTTCAATCTTCTATTTGCATCTCTCTTTCTTTACCAACTTCATAATCTCACTCAAGACTCAATCTAAAACATCCTAGTGCCTAAATATAAAAGAAACTTAGGCTAGGAAATGCCAGTTTATAAATATGGCACTAACAGAAGTTTGGCATAAAAACTCGAAAACAAGCTCAATAGTCAGGCCAATAACGTGAAACATGCACAATAATATGAAAATGGGCCCGGTATTTGGTTTATTATTAAATTATTACAATGCCTTATATGACTATCTACTTAGTAATATAAAGGGGCTAGATTTATTGAAATATTTGTTTAACTATATGTACATGAATAGAATACTTGTAATGAGAAATAAGTGATGTTTTCTTTGGCGATTTGTGAAAGCCTTGTAGTTGAAGTTTGTTGTGGTGAGCAGAAAATTTGGGCATTTTGTTTTGGTTGAATCTCATCTTCTTTAATATAAGTTACTGTCAAAGACTCTGGGGTGGTTAAGGTGATTAGCATTAACCAAATCATGACTTGAGTAGTATCGCATGCTTTAGAAGCTATAGATTTTATGGATTTGATGACTTTCTGACTTTTGTCCTTAGCGGCTTTGGTTGATGTGGATGTAGTTCATTAGCCACCAATGGGATGACTTCAGTATGAAGTTCTTTGACGGAGCTCCCTTTAGCTGAGGTTAGAGACTTTCACAGTTGTCTTGTTGGCCTTAACTTCAAAGTTGGATCGTAGGACGTTGGATGAGATCGATGCTCAATTAATGGTGATTGCCACATCACCTTTATTTTTTATTTTTCTAAAACTGGGTTATTTGCCTTAGAGATATGCATCTAACTCCTACTGCGCCACCAGAAACCTGGTAAATGCCACATCAGTTTCTTGTTTTCTTTTATTTAATTTGATCATTTATATATAAATATATTTTTTTTCTTTATAAAAAATACAGTTCAACTAGTAGATCAGTACAAGCAAGAGTTCATCTGCAGAGAATTTTAGGGTATCTTTAACATACTTTCCTCCTATACAACAACTGCACAACTTTTTATGCACTAGGCCCTTCAACTTTTGGGGGTCTCTCTGGAGCATTGAAATAAATGAGCGGAAAATCTTTAACAATCAAGTATTGATGCCGAGGAAAATCTACTTCCAAATATTGGGGGCGCTCGACTCTCCAGGAAGGCTCAACAGAGAGAAATTCATCAACTGATCAATGCTCTGGTTTCTTTCTGTAGCCAACCATGATAGATTGGCTCATTTGTTAAAACAATAAGCATGAGCTATTTATTTAGTTTTCTTCCAATAAGCATTCTTGTCATGTGGTTTATCTACCAACAACACATAGGTAGGACTTTGTTGAATATTTCTTGCTCTTGTAATGCGGTTCGTCCACTAAGAATATTTTTTCTTGGAATAAGAATTAGTAGGATTTTTTTGTGTAGTTGGAATTCTTGTGTATCATATGGTAGTTTAACCACGTGCTAATAACATTTGTAGATAAAATAAATTTCCTATATTTTACCGCTACACCTAAATTTTGGGCTAGATTTCCTATGAACCATGTAAAGGGCTCAAACTGAACATATTTCATCCTCTTTGATTTCAGGTAAGGATTTTCAAGAACTAGATTGCCAAAGTACCCTTTTTGAGGAACGAAGTCAATCGTTGGTTTTTTTTTTTTTAGCCCCAACTTTAGTTTGGGTCACCCTTTTGTGTTTTCAGCCCAACGAACATATTTTTTTCACCCTAATGCTTGTTTGAATCATCCTTTCGATTTTTCAACTCACTATCATTTTGTTCCTTTAAGCTCAAAGTTTTCAGCTCTATTTGGATTGTTAATTCTTGCAGAAAACAGCGTCGGACTTGCTTTACTCCTTAGTTTGATCAGGTATCCCTAGTCTGTAAACTGCCACTTTTGGGTCTAAACAATGCATGTTTTGATAACTTTATGCAAAATATATGCAAAATATATGTAAACAATTCGTATCTAATCTTCCAACTCTTGAACTGTTAGCGAGACACTGGCAAAGATTGGGTTTAGGTCATCTCGTGTACCAAGATTTATTTCTTGGAGACCATCAATAATGCCTTAACCTCCTCCCTCTAGTTCTGATGAAGCTGGTTGAATAGTGTAAATGAATTCCTCCTAGTGCAATTGACTCTTGATCTTCCATATTCTATTTTTATGCACCTTCCCTTGTCGACAATGGGAAGGGTCCTCCAAACTTTGAAAGACTGAAATGTGAGATGGCTTTTGCCCCTAGGCATTTGAATGTTACTGTCTCCCGTGCCCGACTTCTCCCGTACGTAGACATTAGTGATCACTTTCAGAGTATAGTTATATAACTTATAATGCTTCTTTACATTTTTATCTACGTAGTTGGCAAGCTTACAAATCATGGACCTTTGGCTATTCATGTTGATCTCCACATCTATAGAGATTGAGAAAAACAAGCAAATAATGTGTTAGAACAAAAATATAATTATAAAAATAATATAAGAAAATAATAAAGAGACCTTTTTTTGGTCTCAAGGAATAGAGAATCATAGTCTTTTATATACAAATGGAGGCACATTGTTACTCTCACTGTGATAAATTATAATCACTCTCACTATGCCAAAATTAAGTAGCCTTTTGGGTTTAGGGGTTGCTTTGCAGGGAGGAGTTACTTGCAGTAGTAAGAAGTCATACTTCAATTATGAATTTTTAATTATAAATCTCACATGCAGTCTCTTAGTTTGCAAAAACAAAGTATCGGTGTGGGTTTATAAGTCCCTTTACAGGTAGGTTGCAGAAGTATTACTTGCATTGTGAAGTCAACTTGCAGACTATACAGACATATTAATGGCCCAATACAAGCATAGGTTAACCCAATAACAAATTATACATACCTAATATAAGCTACAATGACTTGACCTCTTTCTTCAAATTTAGGTGAAGTAGGTTGAACTATGTAAATGAATTCCTCCTAGTGAAATTATTGAGAATGAGAAGGGTCATGCAACCATTGAAAGACTGAAATGCAAGACGACTTTTTGCCCCCTAGGCGTTCGAATGCTAAGACGCGAAGCAGCTTTGTATTCATCTTAACTTCTCTAAATATTGGTTTTCATATCAATGAGAGTTTCAGGTGCATAAACTTCTAGATGTGGTTTCGGAAGAGATGCTTTGAGTATGTCATTCTCGTGTTGAATTGTGAGGTTGACATTGCTTTGTTTTTTATTTTTCCCTTTGATTTTTATTTTTAGTGGATCAGAGGATGTTTTTGGTGGGGATGCCTTCTTATGGATGACTAGTCTCTTGTTTAAGCTATCATTTTTCACTAAAGTGGTTGAAATGACCATATTGCCCCAGAAAATGGACTTATTGATCTTCCGAAGAGGCCGGCTACAACCTATCATCAATGACTCCATTGTATATTTTAACGAACCTGATACCTTTTGATCAGCCTCCTTTTTATTTATCCTCTTTTGAGGGCTTGACAATTATCTTCGACTTGGATGTCTTTGAAGTCATGAATTGTTCACTGTTTGAGGATGACTTTTAATGCACATACTCGAATTCATTTTGAATATTTAGGTGCTTCTGCCTTTGGTAGTTTAATTTCTTCAATTGCCTTATCAACTTGGCATTATATTAACATATTGCTTCCTCATTAAATGGGTTGGTATGGACCGATTCTTGAGCCATATGTATGGATCCATAGACGTCCTAATAACACGTTGCAGAACTTATTAGAATTGATTACATGGAAGAGAGCATCAGAATAGAGTTCCCTTATCTCCAATAAAGCCTTTGAATAGTCAACATTGAGAGAGAAAATTGTCGGTCACTCATCCCTATAACGTGAAGAGTCTTTAATGTTGGAAGTAATTTTAAAGGTTAAATGTTTAGAATTATGATAACCAAACCGTTAGAGATCTCACAGCCGATTGTTGGGTGCTTTTGGTTGGGTGGGATTTGCACGCGCCTCAAGTGTAGTGCATCCGCCAATAGTAAAAAGAAATATCTTCTTTGCTGAAGCCAGCCTGGCCTAAGTGCCTTCAAGCAACAGCATGGTCTGGTCTTGCTTTTGGGCTTGCCCAGTTTTGATGAAGCCCACTCTTGCTCTGGCTACATTTGCTGGGTGTGGGGGTTTTTTTTTTTTTTTTTTTTTCTCCATGCCCCCTTTGCCATGGAAAGACAAATAGGTGGAAGTACTCTAAGAAAAGGAACATTGAAGGTTTGCAACCCTAAAAAAACATAATACTAACTACATCATTTACAAAAAAATCATGGTGACTACTACAAACCAAGGTTTTATAAGTAAAGCAGTTAATCCCATATGGAAAATTACATAATTTAAATGTCAATAAGATGTGATGCAATACTAGTGGGAAGTGCTACCTTTACAAGAACGAAGTCAAATGGATACATGATAAGACATAGAAAAATGTAATAACCACTACACGTAGTTTATGAAGAGCCTGTACAATTTAAAAGAAAAAGGTCCATCTATGCTATCTTTCTACTGGGATTCCAATCAAATATCAGTTCTTTGATAATTTATTCAACTAAAATAAAAGGCGAGAGAAGCATGGGCAAAAAAGCCTTACCATGTTGTAGAGAACATGGTAATTCGCTCTCAATATAGTTGTTTGAGCATGGTCTAAATTCAACATGCTGCTTGGAAAGGCATTATGCCAAAATGCAAATTGGTAGCTCAAGGTGTCTAACGGCCAATTCGAAACAAGAGGGCTGGACCTAGGGGTTGTCCAAATCAAGGCCTCCGATCAATGAAGATCAAGTCCTTCGATTAGCCCAGATCAAGTCCTTCGATTAGTTGAGATCAATCCCTCCAATAAGCTAGGTTTTGACTTCAAGTCAGGGTCAAACAACTCCATGTCGAGGTTGAGCGACTTGAAGTTAGGGTCGAGCAACTCCAAGTCAAGGTCGAGCAACTCTAAGTCGAGGTGGAACCTAACTCCAAGCCAACCCCAAGTCGGGGTCAAGCAACTCCAAGTCAGGATCATGGAACCCAACTCTAGGCCAACCCCAAGTCGGGGTCAAGCAACTCCAAGTCAAGGTCGAGCAACTGCAAGTCGAGGTCGAATAACTCCAAGTCGGGATGGAACCCAATTCCAAGCCAACCTCAAGTTGAGGTGGAACCCAACTCCAAGCCAACCCTAAGTCAAGGTGGAACCCAACTCCAAGTCGAGCTCAAGCAACTCCAAGATGGGCTCGAGCAACTTAAAGTCGAGGAATTGAGGTGGAACCCAACTCCAAGTTAGGGTCGAGCAACTTCAAGTCTTGGTGGAACCTAACTTCAAGTTAGGGTGGAAACCAACTCCAAGCCAAGTCTGGGTGGGAGCTGACTCCAAGTCAAGGTGGGAAGCCGGCTCCAAGTCAAGGTGGGAATCCAACTCCAAGTCGAGGTGGAACCTAACTTCAAGTCTGGGGGCAACCCAACCCTAAGTCGAGGTGGAACCTAAGTCCAAGTCTAAGCGGAACCCAACTAGTCAAGGTAGAACTCAACTCCAAGTCGAGGTGGGATTCAAACTCCAAGTCCAGGTGATCAACTCCAAGTTGAATTGGAACTCGACTCCAAGTCAGGGTCAAGCAATTCCAAGTCACCAACATTAGTGGGTATTTTCAACCAAGATCGTATCAATTCCTAGTCACAACCATCATTGAGAAATTGAAAGGTCTTAATTTCCGATTTATCTACCTTTCCACCAACTTCAGGCTAAAAGAATGGAAGGGGCAATGTTTGAGCTTGGTCAAAATTCGACCATACGGCTTGGATAGTCATTAGGCAAAAATGAAAATTGGCGGCTCAAGGTGTCTAACATTCAAATCAAAACAAGAATGCCAAACATAAGGGTCATCATGCACTTACCATGTTTAATCTTCAACAAAGTCTAGAGCTTAAGATGCACGTTGTTCCACCATAATTCATACCAAGAAGTTAGAAGTCCAAACCCAACTTTCGAAGTCGTGTTGAAAACATCTGACTTTCGATGTTGGAACATCTAATAATTCTAAAGTGGGTGTTTAGTTGAGGTCTAAAATTCAGCCAAGATCAAGGCCTCCAAATGAAGTCAACTTGGGGCTATTTAAAGGCGAGCCCATGGGTGGATGATCTCCCTATAAATACCTCTCCATATGAAGATAAAAGGACACACATCATCAAACACACAAACCTATTTTTCGTCTTGTACCTTTTCATTCTTAGACTAGGTTTTATTTTCAAGCACTTAGTGTACCAAGTTCTTCCTTTTGTTAGTGAAAGTTATAATTTCTTGCAATTTATATTATCTTGATTTTAAATACATGTTTACTTAAATTGTTTTGTTATCGAATTTTGTTTAAGTTTAATTTCAGTTCTTTATCGTTCTTGTTATTTCTCATTCCGTTCTTGTTATTTATCACTTTGATATATTTTATTGCACTTTCATTCTAGTCATTTAATTTAATTGCATCTTTAATTGATGCATCATTCTTACTAAAATGCCTAAAGAAACCAAAAAATCCCTGCGAAGCCTAACCATCTTTGAATATGAGGAAGTAAAAGAACCTGGGCCAAGGGGAGATTCCTTACTTGGCCGATCAATTGTTTGTTCAAAAGTCAAAAGCAAACTCATCCACCCAACCTTTTCCAACGAGGCCATTTGGTGACTTGGTGGTGGCACATCTACCCATCTTGAAGAAGAATAACCAAAAGTTCCTTTTGTTGGAGCTTACCTCTTTTCGGCCAAGGTGGGCGACGAAAGGAACTTTTGGTCTATGTTCTTTCACTTCCTTCAATTTAATGAAAAGGGCGATTAAACTAAACAAAAAGAAAGTAAATTTTAAAATAAGACAGAAGCAACGATAAAAGTAGACTGAAGTAAGAACGAAACAAGAGCGGGATGAAAGATAAGGGCAACAAAATAAAGCAATTTGAAATTAAATTAAACTTAAAGAAAATTCGACAACAACTAAAAGTAAAGCAATAAACTTGAATCTAAAAACAACATGATGAAAAATGCAAGAACTTAAACTTACACTAACAAAAGCAAAGAACTAATATAGTCTACTTGCTTGGAAAATAAAACCCAGTCTAGGGATTGAAAAGTGAAAGATGAAAAGTAAGTTTTTGTGTACAATGTCGGGTCCTTCGCTCTTCATCTGGAGAGATTTATGTAGGAGCATCCGTTAGCCCATGGACTGGCCATTAAATGGCCAAAGGTCAGCTCCTTTGAAATTCTTTCCTCTTGAAGACTCCAAATTCGTAGGATCACATTGACGTAGATTTTCTGATTGTTTGATTCTCTCTTCTTTTGGAATACTCTGGATTGTCATCAATCTCCTTGATTTCCTTCCTTATATGGTTTCTATTAAATGCATGCAATTCTCTGGAAATCTTGGGTTAGAATCCGGGGCATGGGCTTGGACCTCTGAGACTTGTCTTGACATATGGTGAGACATTGTAACTTCCAGAGTCCTAGTATTGATTAAAAATAATCCACTAATGTTGGAATGGCTGGAAATTTCTTGGTTCAACTCATGGCCTTTGAAAGCTACCATGTCGTAAGGCCTCCATTTTCTTCACAATGCATAACATGCGTTTATATATAATTATATATCATGGATCAACAAACTTTCCAGCTCAGACCATGGATACTTAAGTTTGGTTGGCCAAATGGCCATCTAGTTTTAGCGTCAGGCCAATTTGGCCTTTAACACTCCTAGTATGATAAATTCTTTCTTTTTTATTATCTTAGGTCATAGGATCCAAACCAACCTTCTAAACTAGCTCACTTTGGACAGTCAACCATGCACATTTCATCATATATACATATATATCCAAAACTGATGGCTTCTTATTCAAATGGCGTGGGTCTACTCAAAGTACTTGGCTTAGACTTTAGGAGCCAAAGTACCTTTCTATAAGCCAACTGTGCATCTTTATTCAAAAATCAAAACCTACAACATCCTTCCTCTTTTGCTCCAAACCATGGTCAATCTCAAGGGACTTTAGCTCAAATCGACCATGACCCACTGTCAGCCATCTCTAACATTACTAGCGGGATGTCTGACCAAGACCAACTAAGGTGATCAAAGAAGAGGTCCCAATCTGGCTATTAGATTTTAAAATTTTGGTTACAGGAGTTGCTTTGAAAGCTAAATCTTGCTGCAGCAGGGTTTCAACCCGAGTGGAGGCTCCAACCCATTTGAACCTATTTTCTAACTCGGCTATTTAAAGAGCTTGACCAGGCTCAATTTTGGGTCTCGTAAGTGGCTGGTGAGAGAACTTAACTTCTTGGATTTACTTGGCTTATTATTTATTCCAAACCCAACTAGCAGTCTTTCATTTATTTGTTATTTATTTATTGCCACTTATAAATAATAGTCTCCTTGTTTGGCTAGGCCTCTTGGAGTTGGGTTTCCACTTGACTTTGGCTTGGAGTTTGATTTCCACTTGATCCTTGCTTGGAGTTGGATTTCCACTTGACCTTTGCTTGGAGTTGGATTTCCACTTGACCTTTGAGAAGTCTACATGTATGCAATCTCAATACATAGCTCTCATATCCACTAGTGTATATCTTGGACTATGGTTGTTCTACATATTGAAAGATAATATATGATAATTTAATGTATAAAACAACCTTTCTTGCCCATTGATAACATAATATGTCTTTTATCAAAGATGTCCTTAACTATAACTATTACAAAATTAGTTGGCTTTAAGGGCATATTTCTAACATCTCAGATGTCCAAGCCCAGCCTACGGAATCAGACCCAAAACTTCTAGAGGATTTTCATGCTCATGACGGAAGTCATACAAGGAAATAAATTAAGGCAATTGATGACAATCTGGAATATGCCAAAAAAGAGAGAATCAAGCAATCAGAGGATTTTCATCAATCCAATCTCACGTATTTAGATGGCCTCACAAGGAAAGATTTCAAATAGAGTTGACCTCTTGGCCATTTAATGGCCAACCCATGGGCTGATGGATGCCCTATATATACCTCGTCAAATGAAGGGAGGAGGGGACACATCAACACACAAAGACTACCTTTTCATCTCACACTTTTCTTTTCCTAGGCTAAGGTTTTATTTTTTAAGCATGTAAAGTAGATCAGTTCTTCATTTTCTTAGTGTAAGTTTAATTTCTTGCAATTTTCATTACATCAATTTTAAATTCAAGTTTATTAAATTTTTTTTTTTTTACTCTTCATTGTTATCAAATTTTCATTAAGTTTAATTTAGTTTATCATTCTTATCGCTATTATTTCTATCTTGCTTTATTTTATGTATATTAAATGCCTTGATCTATTTTTCTTGTACTTTAATTCTTGTCATTAGGTTAAATTACTTTTTTAATTAAATTTCACAATTCGCACTTTAATATCCCAAAATCATAAAAACACACCTACAAAGCCTAACCATCCTTGAATCTGAGGAACTGAAAGAGACCTAGATCAAGAAGAGGTTCCTTGCTTGGTCAATCAATCGTTTGTTCAGAAGTCATAAGCGCAACATATCCATCAAAGCCTTTCTCAAGTTCCTGCTGCTTGAACTCAAATCTTTTTTTTATTCTTCTCCGTCATAATGTCTAACTTAAACTTGTCCTCCTTCTTCATGATGTCTAACTTGAACAATTCTTCTCCAAACACATAAAAAGCATAAGGGTAGGAATATAGAAGAAACTGCCATGATCTCGAAAGTGTGGAGAGTCCATTATCTACCTAGTTGAAATCTCTAAGCCTTTAGTCCCACTCCAATGAATTTGCCACCTTCTTTCATACACTCTCCTTCAAGTTGCATTAGGAATCATGATGAGCTTTGTAACCATGTTTATGGTGCACATAACGGTCAATAACCCGCTTTGGCCGCTTATCTTCAGATTTTTCTTAGGACCAAAATGCCCACATGTAGCGTGGACAAGGTAATTGTGTTTCCATTGAACAAAAAACTAAAAGAATCAGTAGAATGGGATGAGAGGATACAACAAAGCTCTAGAATGATCCGATATTTATATTGTTGTTTGTATAGGATTACATATTCAAAATATAAAAAAAACTAATATAGTTTGAACCAAAACTCTAAATAGAATTACAACAAGAGTCACAAGTTATCTAAACCACCAAGCTTTGGATTTGAACAAGTCATTTGAATTTTCACCTAACATCTCACTTGGTCTAACAAAAACTACCAAGAAGAGTAAAAATGAACCTCCTAACCATATATACCACAAAGTTTCTAGTCTATGCGATTACATTCTTGTGGAGTACAGCCTTCATGGTTCTTAGAAATCATGATCTACTTACATTCATGTGTCTTATGATTCACTCCATTCTTGAAAGTGACAAATGAAAGAATCATAAGGCAAACTCCCAAACCAGCAAGCCGTAACCCTAAACATGCAATCAAAATCCAATTAAAATGCCCTAACTATAACCTTAGACATGTAATTAGAAACCAAAACACCCAAAGTCAAACTCAAAACCCTAACTCTAGACATGCAAGTAGAACCCAAAGTTAAACCCAAACCCAAACCCCCAAACCTAACCCTGGACATGCAATTAGAACCCAAAACCCGAAACCCAAACCCTATTATTTCAATAAATAAAATCTAATTTTTATAGTTAAAAACCCATGACTAGATCCAACTCATCATGTTACCTAATTAAGCTCAAATTCTGAGTTATTGTACTTTTCATATTCCAAAAGTACCCCTAATTACAATTTATGTTGAATTTGGAAAGATTATGTACATTTGTTTCCATAAAATATTGTTGTAATTGATGTAGGTATTAATTTGGAACATTCTTGAATTTCATATTTGTACCTACATTAATTACACATAATTTAAGGACAAAAATACTATTTTCTTTAATGAAAACAATGTCAAATTTTATTTGTTTTGTGAATTATACGTGATTTTAAGAAACATTTCTAGTTACTTTTTATGAATAAACATGTTAATGGTCTTAACAAAGTATAATGTACCAAATTATTTAATTTTTCATGAACAAAAAATTTCTTATTATCTTGGAAATAAAAAGAAAGTGTATATATTTATTTACAATTTTGATGGACAATAATATACCAAATTTTTTTAATGCTGCTAGGATGTTTTTTATATAAATAACGTACCTAAGACAAAATAACGTACCTATAATGAATGGTACTTTGTATATTAGGTAAATTAGTTTGTGTGCAACATACAAGTAAAATAATGTACCTACTTTTTTCTCTCTAAATAATGGACCTATTTTTCTACATGCTAATACGCTTCTTACAAAGAAACCATATAGATATTTTTGCTCTCTCGCTACACGAGGAGAGACATGCGTCAAATATTGGGGTAGATTTTTCATGTTCCACCCTCATCCCCTCCTCGGCCTAACAACGCTCATTTTTATCCACATTCAGCCGTCATCGCCCTCCTCAACTTGACAACGTCGAGTCACTTTTCTTCCACGTTGAGTTGCTGTCGTTTCTCTTCCACGTCGAGTCATTGCCGCACTCCTCTCGTCGACTCTGGGGTGCTAGCCTCATTGTTGTCTCTCTCAGATCATGATTGTTGGTTTCATCATTCACTTTCTCCTCGGTGCGTCAATGTTTCTAGCAGTTGCCTTGTTGATAACTCCATATTTGTGCTTATTTTCTATACACTATTCCTATTATTTGCATTAGTTTCTTATGTGACATTAGTTGTTTTGATGTGTTCAGTGTGAGTTTTATAGGAAATCGTCCATAAAGTTGAGTTGGAGGTAAAAAGAGAAAAATATGGTGAAAAAGAGCAAGGAAGGCATAAATTTGGAATTAGCAACTTGGAACTCTAGAAACTGCATGTGCAAATGAGTCAACTTTACAGATTTAATTGTACGTGCTCATGAAGAACTAGATAACGTGATGTATATGCTTGGAACGGTCTGGAAGTCTAGTTTTTGGAAAATTTTACGGTTTGTGATTTTGACTTTTCTAGAGGAAGTTACATCAGTTTTAGTATCAGTAGGTCAATACTGGAATTATGCACGAGTTTTGACAACTTAGCATCACAAGTTACCATTCTTGGGAAGCAAGCTTTTGCACATCCTTGGGCAGTTAGGAGGCACCAAAATATTGTGTTAATTCAATTATAAGTTACATATTGTTGCTGGGATTGGTGGCGTTTGGTCTGGTCAAAGGAAGTGCATCAAAAGTCAAATCCTAATCACATTAGGAGAACAACTTCCCTGTTCTAGATGGATTTAATTCCTATATTTTCTCCAAAACCTTGAAGCTAGCTTATAAATACATTTTTTGGACCAGCTTTTAAAGAGAGAACCCTAGCATATTGTTCAATATCTCAAATCACTCAATTCACATACTCACTTTCTCAGCCATTCATAGCCTTCAAGATTTGCCGGAGGATGAGTTCAACTACAATGGATTCATCTAAGGGTTTTTCTATCTTAATTCTAACTTCGTATTATATGTTCATAAGTATATTGTCTGTTTCTAAGATGGCTATGGGTAGCTAAATTCTTTACTTGGGATCCGATTTAACCTAACATGATGATTCTATGTTATTGAGTTCATACTTTATTTTTAATCAATTTATATTCTTTGTTTCATCCATTATTATAATTGTGATCTTGATACTTGTAATTGGCTGTTATAGGTATTTTTTATTATCTAAGATAAGGTTGGGCGATGGGTTCATCCCTAATCTTATATGCACTATGAATGAATGAGTTGTTATTAAAGCCGGGGTTCAAGCTAAGACACTTCTTAGTTCTTGATTGTTCTTCATAAACTTAATGGGTTCTCGATTAAATTTGGCTGTGAGGATACTTGGGGACACTGCGGCCAAATGAATCATCATAATAAAGAAAGAACAAACCCTTGGAATTGAATTGGAACTTTATTCTCAAAATCAACTCAATACATAGAATATGATTGTTATGCTGAAGTCAGAATCCTAGTTTTCAACCATTGATTTTCAAAACCAACTTTTACCCTTTGTTATTTTGTTTTCTTGATTTTCAACACTTCAATTAAACTTGAGTAATCTTATTTTAGGCTACTTTAGTAGTTTTAAAATTTCCTTTTATTTTCTATATTTTTTAAGGTATTCATATTTGGAATTAATTGATAAACTTTACAAATCTCTGTGGGAATGACTCTCGTATTTGCTTGCCATACTATCATATCGATTCATGCATTTGCAAGGTATAACTTTTGTACATGGTATGGTGGTTTCAACAGGTCTACTACTGCTATTATGCCAACAGTCTCCTAGTCAACGATGACTATGGTGCAAGCTGCTTTGTTGGGGTAGGCGATCACGGTGGAGGTGGCTTTCCTCACGCCCCTTCCGTTGTCCGATCTGCAATCTCAAGCCTTACCTTCATGAGAAGACCGCCATTGTCTAGAGATTTGGCGTGGGTGGCTCTTCACCTAGGGTCAATAGCTTTGGTCTTCCTGTTCACGGTATGGAGCTAGGTTTTTAGCAACTAGGGTTGTTGGGTGCCATCCTTTTACCCATTTTTATTGGTTTGGCTGGTGACTCTACAATGTTGACTGCGAATCCAAGTGATGTTGGTGTCTCTCTTGACAAACCTATGGAGACTAGTCGAGTGAAGTCTCTTAGGCGTCATCCTTAATGTGTTCTTGGAGCATTCGTGGGCTTGGCATTTGATGAATGCTCTTGTGCTTGATCCTCGTGTTCAGGTTAAGTGGCTAGACCAATTTTGTTATTGTTGTCTGGTGTTTTCTTCATTCTCCCCTTAGCTAATATTTGATTCTCCCCCTATCTCAAGGACGATGTTTTAATAGGAGGTTTCTTTATCAGTGTTGAGATAATACAACGTGCTTGGGGACTTTTTTATTTTATTTTATTTCCTAGCCTGTTTGCGGGATTAGTCTCTTCTTTGTGTTGTTCCTTGCAAATTTCTCTTCTTTCATCGCCAATTGCTATTGGAGGTGGCTAGAGATTGTGTGCTTAGTGGATGTTTTCTTTCTTCTTGGTGTATTGTGTTCTCTGATGCTCTCAATGTCTTGTGGTTGTGCAAAGGACTATGATTTCATAGCAGGACTCTTTTGATAGTTGGATTGTGTTGTAGTGTTCTCGTCGGAAGTCTATGCCTTGGAGGTCTATGTGTCAGTTTGCTGTTTTATTTTATCTTGCTCTAGCATTGGTCCTGCTTGACTGTTTTAGACTCTCTTGTTAGTCAATAACGTGTGTGGTACTCTTTCCTACCATGGGGTTTGTCCCTCAGAAAGGTTTTAATAAGGCCACTGTTTCATGTCGTTCTATGTACGCTACTTTGATTATATGAATGAATTCAATTTCTAAAAAATAAAAATAAAAAAGTACCTATTTTTCTCAAATAACGTATCTATTTATAATTCATGAAATATGTGCAAAAGTTTCAATAACAAAATGCACCTATTTTATGACCCCAAAAAAAAAACCCTTTTATATTGGAAATAGTGCCTATATTTTATTTTGTAAATAGTATATCTATATTTCCTATAAATTATTATGTACCTAATTTTAATTTATGAAAAATGTACACAAAATTTCAATTATGAAAGTAACTGATTTTGTAAATAATGAACCTATATTTTCTATAAAGAAAATACCGATATATATATATATATATTATTTTTATAGGTATATTATTTTTTGGATATGTAATTTAGGGATTTTTTTTATTTGGGTTCAAATCTATCTTACATGACAGGCTATTTTAAATTTGAGTTTTAAGTAAATATTTAAAAGTAGGTGGGTATGTGTGTAGGATATAATATTGGGCCGATATGAGAACCCTTGTTTTTTTATCAAAACAATTCATATCTTCGCCTTTCAAAACCTTGGTCTGCAGTAACATTACTTTAACTTTATATAGAGCTTTTGTTAAGCGATTCTTCAAATAAGCTTATTTGAGGGACAACTTTGTAGGGCCCATTATGTATTGTATTTCACTAATACAAACCATCTATTTTATAGATATTCGATATTATTTGACAACTTAATTAAATTATTAAAATTTAAGTACTTTCTTGAAGTACCGTATTCATTGATTTTATTAATGTCAATTTGATGCCTTAATGATTTTCAATTTATATGATTTTTTTTTTGTAAAGATGATCTCTAAACGAAGATCTGAAAAAATATATGATTTGGATCGTTAAAAAACAAAAAACAGAAAAATATCGTATGGGACCCTCAAACTGTCCTGTGAGAGAGAGAGAACAACGGAATCTTTTTTTATTATATTGGATGGTACGTTTTGTCCACAAATTAATTAATACATGGTTGCCACTAGTTCTAATCTCCATGCTCTGATTTCATATTTAGAGATTTTCTTATCCATTCCTAACACCTCATATATGATCGCATTGCCACCTTCAGTATGTTTCAGCAATTTAACAAATCACATACTCAACGACTTGATAAGTAAGGCTTTATTACATCAAAATTATCATCACAATAATTAATATCCAAATTTATTAGAAGACTCTAAACAATTAGTTATTTTACTTGGGATTAAAAACTCTACAATTTTTCCTAATTTCTCCTGCATTTCCGACAAGAACCTGGAGACTCGCCATCTTTACTATAGCAGTTGCAAAGCTCCGACTGAATCTCACACCATTTGATGCAAATCCAGAAACAATACCAGTCGTAGATCTATCTGAAGCAAGCTCCTGGTCGATCTGCAAGATACCTCTCTTCAAAAGAAGCTGATTGTAGTACTGGTTATCAAAAGTAGAAGATGTATTTTGGTCCAGAAATGTAGTTGGGTTATTGCCAGATGCACAAAGTTTGCTCAGCTTGGCAACCAAGGCTGGATCCATAGAAGGATCAGGAGACCCTGTGCCTTGAAAATTTGAAAGCCTATCTTGGAAAAAATTACAGTGCACTAAACCAACCGTGTGTGCACCCAAAAGAGTGACCATGTCATTTAGGGTCAACCCTTTGGCTGTGAAAGCCTGCAACGCCTGAGACACGGAGAACGATGGACCGGGCAAGTTAACGTCGTCGGGATTTGAAACAAGGCCATCACGCCTTCCGGTGGGAGCAGCGTAGCTTGGCCCTCCCGCAAGAACAACTGAATCTCGGGTTGCGAGGGTTATGATATCTGCACAGGATACAGTTGAAGGGCATGCTGCCTCTAGGCGTTTCTTGGCCTCGTCAATAAGCTCAAATCCTCGCACAGTCAAGTTTGGTCCTGCCGATTTTTCAGATGGCTTCTTCGGTGTCGAATCTATAAGTATGGAGGCATCACATCCCTGCAATACATATAAAGTTCATTAATTATACACACACACATATTATATATATCAACTTAACCATGTATAAGAATTAATGTAGCGTACTCTGACAAAGCAGTCATGAAAATGCATGCGAAGCAAACCGCCAGTTATGGATGAATCAGTTGCAAACTGTTTTTGCACGACTTCTTGTATAATTGATTCAGCTTGTGGGCAGGTAGCATTGTAGAAACCAACCCGCAGGTCAGCCAGTACAAGAGGAAGAAGAAAGAAGAAGGCTAGCAATGAAGTCTTAATGATCTTCATCTCAACTTGTCAACTATATATATATATATATATATATATATAAGTCTGAATAATAATGGATAGTTGAGTTGATGAAAAGAAGAGGTTTGTGTTTATGGAAATGGATAATGAGTTCAGGAAAGTATTTATAGAGGGAGAGATGATGGAGAGCATTAGCTGGAGTGCGAGAAAGGTCAAGGGCAGGCATATGATCATGCAAAATAAAGTAAGAGAACAAGGATTTTGAAGAATATTTTGGATGCACATGCGTATGCTAAAATTTGCGCGTTGAATTCTGCTCCAACATTGAATATGCAAAAGTAATGTACTTTTTTTTTTTTTTTCCGCGCAAGGACAAACGCGGATGACAAGGCTAATATGAAATGACAAAATACTTTATATTTATGCATTACTACTCGATAAAATCTGAAGAATCGAGGATGGCACACATAGCATCCAAGTTGCTATAATAAACCAAAATGGGTACAATATTTATCTCAAGTGTTTCTATTCCTATATGTTCTATTTATCCATGTAATTTCCTCATAGATAAGGTTTGTATGGCAAATATTTTGTCTATAGACGGTATATATGTTCGTTTGCATTTTGGAAACCAAATATTTACTCCAATAATTCGATAAATTATAACAAAATAGTGGTTGCCACCGTAGTAGAATGATAGGGATGATTTTGAAGGATAAGGATGCTTTCAGGCTCAACATTACAAAATACGATAGTGAAGTTTGTCGAGACGTGACTGACACTATTTTAGAACTCTATATGGACGGTTTAACAATCGCCTTATTTTATTTTTGACCTAAGTCAATAATTGTTGAACATTAGGTCATCCAAAGACAGAGAACAGTGAATAAATTAGTAATAATTCATCATAAACAATTTAAGACAATTGGATTAAGGACATTGACTTTCTCATCATGCAACTAAAACGTTTCGAATTGAAAATAATAATAATAATAATGCCAAGTGTAGTGTTTAATATTGGAACTTTGAATCTGTGGTCAAAAAGTCTTCAGCAAACAGGCCTGCACGTTCAATTCAGGCGCCACAATATGTTCCCAGCTTTTGTGCAAATAATTGATTACTTCCAATCACATAATATAATATTTTTATAAAATTTGGATTCTGGGTTCCATTATTCCAATAGAAATCTAGGGGCGTCTTTTGGCTTTTGGTTTTGGCAATATCGATACCTTCGATTTTTCGGTGGAAACTCTCTTTCAGAACTCTTAAGGCTCATTGTCATTTGGCGTCCTTTTTGTATTTTGTTCTCATCTTAAAATGAAAGATAGAGAGGGAATATATGGGAGAAAAGATAGGGAAATAAAGGAGAAGGGTGGGAGACAAAATGCGTATGGTACCTAAAAATTACCATTTCAAATAGCTTTTCCAAGCTTTTATTTCACCCACTCTCTTTCATTTCTCTTACTACGCTTGTCTTTCTGCACATACTCCGGCATAAAACATCTTATTAGAAATCAAGGCTTAATTGAAGGAAGACTTTAAATTGAAGTTAACATTGTATAGTTATCTTATTTGGACAGCAATTCTTTTTTTTTTCTACGTAATTACCTTAGACATAGGATCTGGAGATTTCTTTCAAATATGCAATAACAAACAATGACGCAAACCACACATGAACCAGCATCTTATAATCGTGAGCCCTAAAAAGCAACTTTAATGCCAATTTATATGGTCAACCAGGAAACTCAACCAGTAATGTCTCCATCTCTTGTATTACTTTCATCCTGGTCTCTCATCCATTCTTCTTCTCCTATATTTTCTCTATCTTTTAGCTGGAAAAAAAAAAAAAAGTAAGAATGAAAGATGAAAATTTTACGAAACATGTTTTTAAACATTGTAAGAGTTAAATAAATAAATAAATATATATATATATATATATATATATATCCTTAGGCGTGTTGCCTAAGGATAATTCATGTTAGGCTTAGCCTTGTCTTGTCTAGCCTAAGCCAAGACTTTAGGCCATCTCCAAGTGGTGACGGTGCAATATATGGACAACAGATATGGACCTTCATATTAGGCACATGATTCATCTGAATAGTAGCTTCACTTAAGTTTAATGAAATGATCATGTGTCTAATAGAAATGTCCACATGAGTAGTCCATATATGACACCATCACTATAGCATTTCGTATATCCTCAAATATAACCCAAAATTTCCCAAACTCTTCTCCAATGGGCTACACAAAGGGCCAATTTCTAAAAATCAAGCCACATGTGGCCTTTTGGCCAACCCGGGCTGAATAATTAGATGGGCCTAGCTGACATCAACTAGCCTTCTTTTCTTTTTTTAATCAAAAAAATTCCTAATTTTTTTTTTTTTTGGTATAAATACATACCTCATTCTTACATAATTTCTCACAACATCTTCATCATTTTACATATTATCCTTCCTCAATTTCATCTTTTTACAAAATTTCTACACTCTCACTACTACATTTTACACTTTGCGCGACGAAGAGAATTTCGTCGCGCAAAATACATTGTAGTCGCACAAATTTTAACGCGACAAAAACTTCGTCGCGCAGAATCCGTCGCGCAAAGATCGTGAAGAAAGACTTTGCGCGACCAAGTTTTTTCATTGGTCGCGCAAAGTGACTTTGCGCGACGAAACAATATTGGTCGGGCAAAACTTTGCGCGACGAAAAATATTCGTCGCGCAAAGTTTTGCGCGACAAAAAACATTGGTCGTGCAAAGTCTCAAAAAAATTTTAAAAATAAAAAATTCCCGCGTTCCATTTTTGGTACCCGCCCACATTTTTAGAGTTTTGCGCGACGAATACTAACGTCGCGCAAATATTTGCGCGACGAAATATTTTTTGTGTTTTAAATTTTTTTAATTAAAATAAACTAATTTAATAGTTTGCGCTACAAAATATTTTGTCGCGCAAGGTTTTTGACTTATTATTTCTTTAATATTAATTTATTCAAATTTTTACTTTTTAAATATAATTTAATTGTATGATTTTTTTTAAAATCACTTTAATTTAAATTGATATTAATTTAATTATAGTAATTTTTTCAAATTTTTACTTTTTAAATTTAATTTAATTGTAAGATTTTTCTTAATTACTTTAATTTAAATTGACATATTCAAAATAAAATTACATATGAAAAATAGTGATCAAATTATCCAATAAATATTTATATATATATATATATAATATTCAAAATGTACACATGAATTAACAAAGTACAATAATAAAATCCTAATACAAGCATATTGTGGTGGTAGTGGTGGATAATATGTTTTGATAGCTTCCTAATCCTCAACTTTAGCCATCAAAGTCTCGATGATTACCTACAAAAAAACAAATATGGTCAAATAACAACAACAACAACAAAAAAGAAATAAAAAATTGTTATACCACAAATCCAACCCAAACTCCAATCTCTCCCCTTTACTCACTAACTCCAAAAACACATATTAATGAAAAAAATTTAAAATTTGGAGAGAATATACCTTTTGGCAAGATTGAGAGTGAGTGAGAATGAGAGGGAGAAGTGAGAGAATTAGATAAGATAGTGATAGAGAGATGAGAGAGTGAGAGATAGTGAAAAGATAGATGAGAGAGAGAGTGAGAGTGAGAGATAGTGAAGAGAGAGATGAGAGATTAAGTGAGAGGAGTGAGTGTGAGAGAAAGGGTGGGATTTGGGGAGAGGGAAAGAGAGAGGAGAGGTAAGAGTAGAGAAAGAAATTGAGAAAATGGTGGAGGAGTTATTTCGGTTTTTAAAAAATCGTATCACTTTGCGCGACGAAAATATTGGTCGCGCAAAGTTTTGCGCGACGAAACATATTGGTCTCGCAAAGTTTTGCGCGACGAATATAGGAATATTGGTCGCGCAAAGTCTAAAAAATTATTTTTGAAAAAAAAAAATTCCCGCATCCCATTTTTGGTACCCGCCAAAATTTTTAAATTTTTGTGCGACGAAAAATACATATTGGTCGCGCAAAGTCTAAAACAATTATATAAAAAAATTCCCGCGTCCCATTTTTGGTACCCGCCCAAATTTTTGCGCGACGAAAAATATATATTGGTCGCGCAAAGTTTTGCGCGACGAAACATATTGGTCGCGCAAAGTCTAAAAAAAATTATTTTTTTTTAAAAAAAAATTCCCGCATCCCATTTTTGGTACCCGCCAAAATTTTTAAATTTTTGTGCGACGAAAAATACATATTGGTCGCGCAAAGTCTAAAACAATTATATAAAAAAATTCCCGCGTCCCATTTTTGGTACCCGCCCAAATTTTTGCGCGACGAAAAATATATATTGGTCGCGCAAAGTTTTGCGCGACGAAACATATTGGTCTCGCAAAGTTTTGCGCGACGAATATTGGTCTCGCAAAGTTTTGCGCGACGAATATAGGAATATTGGTCGCGCAAAGTCTAAAAAAATTATTTTTTTAAAAAAAAAATTCCCGCATCCCATTTTTGGTACCCGCCAAAATCTTTAAATTTTTGCCCGAGGAAAAATACATATTGGTAGCGCAAAGTCTAAAACAATTATATAAAAAAAATTCCCGTGTCCCATTTTTGGTACCCGCCCAAATTTTTGCGCGACAAAAAATATTGGTCGCGCAAAGTCTAAAGTTTTTTTTTTTTAATTTTAAAAACCCGCGTCCCATTTTTGGTACTCGCCCAAATTTTTTGAGTTTTGCACGACGAACTGTTGGTCGCGCAAACTTTTGAGAGACGAAAAATTGGTTCGTAGCACAATATTTATAAAAATAATTGTTATGAATAATAAAAAAATAAAAATATTTTATTTTATGATTTAAAATATAATTAAGGTGAAAGCTACTTAATAAATGTATATACTATTCAATTTCTTAAGTGTTATATGTACAAAATAAATAAATTTAAAGCTACTTAATAAATAAATATATATATACACACACACACACACACACACACACACACACACTTCAACGATCTAACCATAAGACTTGTTTGTATATACTTCAAGATCATATACCCCAAAAATCACAAAAAACAAACATTCAGAGATCTAGTAACGGGACAAAACTTTTCGATAGTTATAAATGAAAAATCACGATTTAACGGTTATTTTAACTCCGATTTTGATGATTTTTTTACAGCTACACTCCTTGACCCTATATGAATACAATGACTGAATTTGATCTTCAATTTAAAACATTTGCACTAGTGGATACCACAAAATCTTATGTTATATTTAACGAAAGTATAAATAAACTCTTAATTGTTAGTGAATATATTGTTTTGATGGCATATGCATTCTACGAAACTAGTTTCAACGATCCAACCGTCAAACTTGTTTTTTTATACTTCGAGATCATATACGCCAAAAATCGGAAAAAATAAACATTCATAGATCAAGTAACGGGACAAAACTCTTCGACGGTTATAAATGAAAAATCATGATTTAACGGTTATTTTAACTCCGATTTTGATGATTTTTTTACAGCTACACTCCTTGACCCTATATGAATACAATGACTGAATTTGATCTTCAATTTAAAATATTTACACTAGTGGATACCACAAAATCTTATGTTATATTTAACGAAAATATAAATAAACTCTTAATTGTTAGTGAATATATTGTTTTGATGGCATACACATTCTACGAAACTAGTTTCAACGATCCAACCGTCAAACTTGTTTGTTTATACTTCGAGATCATATACGCCAAAAATCGGAAAAAATAAACATTCATTGATCAAGTAACGGGACAAAACTTTTCGATGGTTATAAATGAAAAATCAAGATTTAATGGTTATTTTAACTCCGATTTTGATGATTTTTTTACAGCTACACTCCTTGACCCTATATGAATACAATGACTGAATTTGATCTTCAATTTAAAATATTTACACTAGTGGATACCACAAAATCTTATGTTATATTTAACGAAAGTATAAATAAACTCTTAATTGTTAGTGAATATATTGTTTTGATGGCATATGCATTCAAAAAAACTAGTTTCAACGATCCAACCATCAAACTTGTTTGTTTATACTTCGAGATCATATAGCCAGAAATCGGAAAAAATAAACATTCAGAGATCAAGTAAGGGGATAAAACTTTTCGACGGTTATAATGAAAAATCAAGATTTAACGGTTATTTTAACTCCGATTTTGATGATTTTTTACTGCTACACTCCTTGACCCGATATGAATACAATGAAATAATTCGATCGTCAATTTAAAATATATATTTTCTAACAAAAACCCAATCCGAACAACAAGAATATATTTTTCTAATAAAAATCCGATCCGATCTAAAATAATAAATTTAAAGTTACTTAATAAATATATATACCGTTTAATTTCTTAAGTGTTATGCATACAAAATAAAAAACAAAAATAAATTGGTTTAGGTGACAAAATGTTTGGATTACGTCATGGAAAAATTTTTAAAAAATATTTTTTTTATTTTATTTATTTTTATAAGGACTTTGCGCGACGAAGTTTACTTTGGCGCGACGAATTATTTTTCGTCGCGCAAAATTTGGTCGCGCAAGACTTTGCGCGACGATGTATTGTCGTCGCGCAAAAGTTTGTCGCGCGAAGTGACTTTGGGCGACGAATTATTTTTCGTCGCGCAAAATTTGGTCGCGCAAGACTTTGAGCGACGATGTATTGTCGTCGCGCAAAAGTTTGTCGCGCGAAGTGACTTTGGGCGACGAATTATTTTTCGTCGCGCAAAATTTGGTCGCGCAAGATTTTGAGCGACGATGTATTGTCGTCGCGCAAAAGTTTGTCGCGCAAAGTGACTTTGCACGACAAATAGTTTTTCGTCGCGCAAAATTTGGTCGCGCAAGGGGTTTTTTTTACTAGTGTCTCTTCATTCTTTTACAAACTATCATTCATCTTTTTCCATTTAAATTAATTTTTAGGTTGTTTTTAAAACAAGACAAAGACTTTTAAAAAATCATATCCCAAAATATTTGTATCTTCTAAAATGTATTTTAATAGGATATAAATAATAGTTTAATTAAATTAACTAATAAATTTACATAATATACTAAAAACTATTAAAATATTAAATTTCGCCCTTTGTTGCTCAAGATGGTTAAAATATAGCTTGACACCATTCCTTATAAAATTATTTATTAGAGGATTAAATGTAGAACGGGACTAAATATAGCCCTCCGCACCTGAAGATGGCCTTACAGGCATCAGGGCTCGTACTGGACTAACTTCTCCATGGGCTTATGCCTAGCAGAAGGCCTTGCAAGGCTTTCGTGGGAGGTTTGGGCTCAATCTCAGCTGCCTGCCCTGAATTGGGGCAAAGGAAGCGAACTCTACCAGCTTTGGGGCAGTAATCTAAGGGATCTAAACTGCCTTCATTAAATGCTTGAATAGATGCTCCTCATCTTCTCCTACAAATGCAATTTGGATTGCTGCATTTCCTTTTTCGTACATGTGTCGCTTTGTCATTGGCGTCCAATTATTTGCTCCCACGGTTCTGTAAAGCTTATAAAATGATTACATTGTTACCAAATTTTCCTACGAATCGTAAAAAAGAAATTCAAGAAAGGAAGGTGACATATGGTTCCAATGCGACTAATTTCAATTATAGAAGGTGGAGGTTTTTAACAAAAAAACATTAGTAAGATTAGACCAAAAGTTGACTACAAACTAACACGAAGAAACATGTGTGTTTGACTAAAAAAATTAACAAAAAATATGTAAAATTTTAGAATAAGAATTAGACAAAGACAAAGATTTAAAATGTTAGTCAAATGGAAAGTAGTTTCGTTTACCTTTTTACATTTGAACCTGTTGAAAGTTAAATAAAATTCCTCATTGACCTTTTGACCATTAATGATCTCGAAAATTAACTTTTTTTTTTTTGTGAGCGTGTCACTGTTAGCAATTAGAACTCTAACAAATTTGAATGACTTTATTATATACTTGCGCCCCAAGTAATTGACTTTAAACAAACGATTATGATTTTGGGTGAGGAAATCTCTCAAGAGAGTTCTTTTCTATGCCTCAGGTAGGTGAGGACTTCACAATTTATCTAGATAAAAATGGTAAGTAAAGCAAAATACACGAATCTATGAAAGATATAACAAACTAATCCAAGCAAAACTGCTTGAAATACAAAGCATAAAATGAATTGCTAACTCTGAATAGGCCTCAGAGTTTTAGACTTTTACTTTTACTTAAAAATACAGTCGCAACGATGATTTAAGATCGGGTTGGATTGGGTCTCTTTTGGTTGGACTGGATGTTTTTGCACTGGAATTCCACGTCAGCACCTTCAACTAATAGAGATTAGCTGGAAATCGATACCATTATTGAGATTGGCAAAGTTATAAAAAGCTGAGCCATGTGGAGGCTGGAAAAGTGAGTAGAATTGCAGGTTGGTACTTGTTCTGGCTTATTTTGAATGATTTGGTAGCTTTCTAGACAATTTTAAGACATTAAGATATCTTTGTAAATTTTGTTGAGGTTTTCATATGACGAAATACTTGACTTCTGCTTGCTTTTATCTAATTTGCTGAACCAAATTTGTAAGAGAAATTAATTTCCTTTGAGTTTTGATTAGAATACATTGTCTAAATTGCAAAAGAATTCTTGTTTTCCCTTTTACTATTTGAGCTTTTCCTTGAGCTGGATTGCTTCCTGAAAGAGATTGCTTGCTTACTTTTGGTTGTTGCCAGATCATATGATCTTTGGTCAGTTTTGAACTGATTGTTTATATTGAGTTTTTGTTTGATTGGTTGGTTGGTTGGGTGTCCTTGTTCCAGTCCAGGCACTCTTGTATTTATTGGAGAAAGTGTGATGATGAATAGTCCTAGATATTTTCGATTTTGGACTAATCCATCATCAATGCACAAGTAGTAAAAGATTGTCAGCCAGTTGCTTTGATGATTTTTGAGCTAAAGTTCCTAAAAGTCCAAAAGTAAAAGTAAAAATATGATCTAAAGTTCAAAAATCTTAGAATCCAAACTATAAGTTTCAGCCACATGTGCATTAATAATTTTTTTCAATTATCGTTTTATTTTATTACCTTGAATAATATCATATTAATACAAATTTTTTTAAAAAAATTGAATATATGTACTCGAATATGAAGTTTCAGATATATGTTAATATATATCCAAAGTTCATAATTTTTATTGAGATTAATATTAATATGAACTTGCAATTCATACCTTGTCAAGAACCTGCAGTTTTGGCATGACATATATAACATACAATTGAACCTGAAGTTTAGAATCAAACTTTTTTTTTATATTAAAATTATATCTTTATCATGTTTTCCACAATGGGAACTGCAAGTCTTGATTTGCTTTCTGAGAATTGTAGAACTCCGAGTCCTTGTATAGATATTATATGGATTGAGAACTAAAAGACTTCGGATTTTTATTTAATTATATAAGAATAATTTAGGGACTTCGGATCCTTGCATAAAATAAAAATGAAACCAAAGAAAGAACTAAGTAAAAATAAAATACAATAAAAATTTAAATATTGCAATAGAATAAATTGTTGAAACTTTTAGTTCCAATTAAAAATGAATCAAAGAGCTTCAAGTCTTCATTTGCCTTTTAAGAATTGGGGAACTTTAAGTCCACAAATATTTATATTATAAGGATTGAAATCTAAGGATCTTCTAGCCCTTACATGATTGAATAAGAACTTAGGAACTTCTATTCCTCCATTAGTTATATAAGAATTGAAATTCTTGAGTATCTCACTTTACCACTTTAAGATTGGTGACATGAAATATCACGTTGATAATGATCTTTGCTCCTTAAAGAAAATCTTGAATTTCTGACAAATAACAAAATACAGTTGAAATCTTGTAAGTAGATAGACAGGATAGATATCTATAATAAAAATGATAATTTCTTTGTGAAATATGAAATTTTACATGCACTAGATATGTAAATGAAAATAAGAATAAAATACGTCTTATCTGTTTGGAATCTTGTTGTTCAGCTTCCTTTTGTTGATGCATTTCTTTCCATTTGTCAAGGCCTATGTAACAAGAGTTCTATACTTGCGATAAAAGGAAACTATTCTATTTCTAAGATAGAAAAACAAAACCTCAAGTGATTAGAGGCTCGTGTTGATAACGTGTTATATAACTAAGAGAATTTATAGAGAGAAATGAAGAGTAGAGGAAGACAATAGAAATTGTTCAATCAACTTGTATGTCTCATTTTGATAAGACCTCTTATTTATAAGCTTACAATGATAAGAAATTAAAAACTCATAAATTACAAGCCCATAACTATGGTATTTAGTGTATAGATGACATAGAATTTAGAAAGGGTGAATGCTAAGAGGTATGGTGGTCATCCACCAACTCATGCACCTACAACAATTTTTGGATTAAATCACCATTTGTGGTAACTTTTCTCTCAATTATCAAAATAATGTAAATTATTTAATTTAATCCACCTTTGTTAAATAGTATGGGCCATTCACCATTTTGGTAAACAAAGCCCAATACCTTTTAAAAAGTGAACTTAATGTTTATTTCAGGTTGAGGCGCAAATTTTGAGCCCAAACAAATTCTCTGATATTTAGTCTCTTTTTATAAGAAAAGCTAAGTAAACATTTTGATTTTGGAGACAATTTTAATTTCCAAATTTTTACCAAAAAGGTGTCTAAAGTGGTCATATTATCTATAAGCTGTAAAAAGTGGCGGAATGAACAGAAAGAATCTCAACGTTGGATCCCAAACATACTTATAAATACTATATTATAAGATTTTCAGTTTTAAACATGATTTTTTTTCTTCACAAATGTTCGGTGTTATATTGAATTTTGAATATATACATACCTAAAAATTGTAGTTAGATTTTTGGTAGGTACATTGATAGATATACCTATGTATACAAGACCAGCTGCAACCATTATCATCAGGTGTGAAAGTTGGTGTCAATTCCTATCCTGAGCGATTCGGTGACTGTTCTTCCATTGAATCACAATGACAGTTGCCCAATCATACGAATTAAATCTGCCCCAAAATGATTCTCTAAATTTCAAAATAAACAAATGAAGCAAACACTGTTTCCCACTTGATTTCTGTACATATAAAAGAGTGTTTGAATTGAACTGGAAGCCATGAGGCAGTGGCCATTAACAAGTATTCACTGTTGCTAACTATATATTTACAAATGAGCACTCAAAAGGATGTATTTAAACTTCTGTATTTTATCAAAACTCAAAATCCTAGATTATACCATGGTGAACGATTCAGTTCGAAGTGCAAAATGCACCGAGCCAAGAACAGTGAGAAAACCATCTGCCCTGAAAGCAAGAACCAGCAATATGGCTATGAGACAGCTCATGTCTTTCAAGCAAGAATACAAAGGAGACGCTTCATGTACTTTCTTGGAATTATGAGACTCAGAAAGAGCTGCTAGAATTGCTTCTATGATTGGGGATGAATATATGGCTCTTGCCTTCTGTCATAGATTTTGATGTTCTAAAAACTCGCGTTTTGAGGTCGCGCTTAATGCCTAAACTGGCCCATATAGGACTCTTCAAAGCCTCATCCGGGTCATCAACTCTCAAAGGTTTTGGAACCAAAACACGGTTTTCTGATTTCTCTTCATCCATAATATTTGAATCCCTCGAATGCTTGCCAAGGATCGGTGAGCCATTGCCTGAGCAGCAACTATTACTTGTAGAGGATGATGGAGATAAGCAACCATTAGATCCAGACAACGATAAATTTCCCATTCCAGCAGGGCATACGGGCAAAAGGCCCCAATACGGTGCTGGAACAGTTTGTAAGGGAATGCTTTGTGGGCAAGGGCCAGGAACGACCAGAACTGGTGTGGGGTACCACTGGACTTGATTAGGAGCCGTGCAATTTTGTACACAAATGGATTGAGAATGCTGTGGTGCTGCAGGAGAAGCTGCATTTCGCCAACCTGGATTCCAAGGGAAAACCAATGGAGCAACTGGGTAGTAATTCAAAGGAGGTGAGATATTAGGCTCACTACAAGACCCTTGTAACCCAATCCTATCCCTCTGCAAAATATTTTTGGATAATTCACTTCCCTGGTTACCACATACTGTCACGGAAGACACGCATGAGGGCTCGTCTCCACTTTCTCTGCCACTGACAGAACCTATCTCAACACAGGTCCTTGGATCCCTAAGATTAACCACAGTATCCATAGATTCACAAAGAGGTGCTTCATGGCCAAATTTTAGTACTGTTCCAGCTCTATCTGGAAGACCAAAAGTGCTTAAAGATTTTCTGCATGAGAGAAGTTGATGGTTAATGGAATCTGTGGTTTCTAACCTGGTTGATGGTACTCCATCAGAGGATACTATTATCTGATGGTATTGGGAAGCAAGATGCTTGTTCTTTCGTCGCCCAGCACCCACAGGAACACTTCTCATTGTTCCCCCAGCTGTCCAATATCTTTGGCAGTTTTTGCAGAAGTGCCTAGGTTGGTTGACATTGTAGTTATTGAAGTAACAAAACTTTGTGTCTAGGCTGTTGCATCGTGGACAAGGAAGGGCCTTGTCTGGCTTCTGAAAATCTTCCTCTTGCTCTAAAATTCTGTTCTCCGCTTGTTTTGAATTGGTTTTAGCATTTACTCTTGCCTCATTCACCTGCATCCGACTTTTTTCTTCCTTCTTGCAAATCGCTGAAGTCCCTGCCTGCACAGAATTTTCTGCACAAGGGCCATCAGCTTCTGCTTTTGTTAATTCACTGCAAGAATCCTGAAAAACAACCACCAATGCTTCATTTAGAACTCAATATTGGAGATAGAAATGACTGGATAACAGAAAATCAAATGGAAACAGATTTACGAGTCCTATTCATACACAGTGCACAATGTCTACAATGTCTATATATGCTTATTTAGAAACAAATGGAATTCTGTATATCACTATATCATGGAAGATAGAAATTGATATGTGGCAAAACAATCGTCACGTGGAATTTCCTTACAATTCTCTCTATGTTTACTTCTCCCTCAATCTAAATTTATATATCAGCAATTATTCGGGAGCATGCCTAATGACATGATTAAGTATAAAAGCGAAATCACTTTAGCACAACCAATCGCCAATTAATGACCAGTACTTTAACTAATATTAAAACTGATTTTCTAGTTCTTAAGTAATTAGAAGCTAAGAAATACATATAGAAATTTGATCTGCTGATCTGCTGATCTGCTTTAATAATGTAAATCATTCATAAGAAAAACACATATTTCTGTCATGATAAATCCATTAGTAAATTTGAAAAACACGCGCGTAAGAAAAGGAAAGCAATTAAGTACATGCCTGGTTTGAATATTTCAAACCAATAAGAAAAAAGGAAAAGAGAAATGGAGAAGAATGCCAAATTTCCTGGCAATAGTCAATACATTGTCCTCACAAGAGTCACATAATCAATATCTCCAACCAAGTAACTTCTTTTGGCCTGTTCCAAGCAAGCGGCTTATGATCTTTAATTCATCCCTTTCTTTTCAAATTTTTTGGGTACAATTTCGTACTCTTTATCTTTAATTAGAGTTCCTTTTCCTTAACAACCAAACAGAAAATGTACCATGAACCTAAATTTAGAAAGCTAAACAACATTAACCTACATTTAGAAAGCTTCCTCTATGAAGGAAAAAAAAAATAGAAAGAAAAAAAAAATTATCTTCCTTAGTAAGAAATTAATTAGCACCCAATGCATATGAATTGCTTATCTGGAAGGGCAGACATAGATTACTGTTTAGAAGAAAGCAGTAAGGTGATAATATAATCAACAAAAACCCATGAAGAAGGCAACCTTCCCATAACTAATTCTCACAAGAAGGAAATCGTAAAAACAGTCTTCTTTTTCTGCTACTGTAAAATCATAATTAAATTTCCAGCATTGAAATTGGAACAAAAAAAAAAATTGAAGTACACAATCCACTGGGAGCATAAGAACCTAAAATTCCTCACAAATATTCTCAATATTTAAAGACTAAATAAAAGAAGACCATAGAAACATCAAACATACCATGAATTGAGACTTGGGTGGAACCTGGGAATTCTTGCCAGTGATAGCTTCAATCTGAGTTTGAAGCAATGGAATGGTCCTCCCAAAGAGCTTGATGTCATTGCTATTTTCATTGCTTCTGCTCTCAGTCTCAGACATATCTCCGCAAAAACTGATTGCCTTTGCCTTGACATACATAAAAACCCAACTCCAAAACCCATCCAATACAAATAAAAAAGTAAGGTTTTGATTTATAAAAGACGTTTCAAAAGCCAGAACCCCTCCCAAGTAAAGTACCCTTTAGCTCAAAAAGCACCAAGAACGTGAAGCATCAAAGTACCAATTCTTTTTGTATTCTAAGTTTCTTTTCGTGTTCCTTTCAAACTTTTCATCACATTTTTTGAGTTTATTTTATTGAGCGGTCATTGGGGTTCATGGGGTGATGCCACCTGGAGTCCAAGTAAGAAACAAGGTGAATCCATGGCCAAGATTGACCAAAAAAATAAGCTATATGAAGGCACAAAATGGTAAAGTGTGTGTGTAGGGCCGTCTGAGGAAAACAGAAAAGAGAAAAGAGAAAACAGAAGAGAGAGGAAGAAAGGATGAAAGAGAAAAAAGCCATATAAAGGAAAAAAAGAGTAAAGTGTTTGCGTAGGGCAGCCTTCAACGTCTTTTGCAGGTTTCGTTCTTTTGATCGGCCTCTTTTGCCTTTCTTATTTGTCTGTGTGTTTGTCTGGCCCATGTCTTGCTCTTGATGTGTGGAAAGGCTTTTATAAAACATTGCATAGCTTAGTTCTCTCCAACCCAATTTCATTGGGCCTGGCTATTGTTGGATTTTTTGTTTAATTTGGCGCGGAGTCAAATGCTCCTATTAGTTTAGAGGATTTTGTTTCCAATAAGACTTTGAGGCGGTGAAGCGTAAACCTTTTAAGACTCGAATTATTTTACATGTTATTTAACGAGCGTAAACCTTTTAAGACTCGAATTATTTTACATGTTATTTAACGATAAAAATCAACCAAACAACACATAAATCATCAAGACACCCAAACTTAGATAGAAATCCAAACAAGTACAACAATAATACTACAAATATCTTCACAAGACAAACAAAAAGCAGTTCTAAGGCCTTTTGAAGTCTCAAACTTTTTTTAAGTGTCAGTTTATCCTAGATGGCATAAGCCATAGCGTAAGAACGTAAATCTTCATTAAAGTTGGACACCACAGCCAAATATATAGCATACGATAAATGGGCTAAACACAAAACAAAGGAAGGTCTTGTGAAGAAAAAATTAATTGCGTAGCTATGGGGAGATCCTCAACGCCATTCTCTAATGTAAACTTTTTAACACACTGCTCACATTAGCGTAAAAAGAAAAAAAAATTACAAATTTTATAGTCAAAATCATAACACGTGTATAAGATATATCACGTGATCATATTATTATAGTATTCTATAATTAGGATTTAGGGTTAGGGTATTTAGGGTATTCTATATACCATCTGAGGCTAATCCTCGAACAACTAGTTTAGGTGTAGCTATCAGAAACTCAAATGGTATATGTATTGGGGTTTCGACAAGCTATGTTTCTCCCTACAGACACTCTTACTTGCATAGTTGCATGTCGCACAATAGTAATAGTTTGGTTTGGTTTCTCCAGTAGTTTTAGCCCAACCTGAATCTAGTCGCGCGGCTTAATAATGATTAGTTCAATTTCAGATTGTGAAAGTGCTCCAACCGAACCATACCCTCTACTAATAAATCCAATAAAACAAAATAACTTGTTACTTTCAATTTCAGATTTTTTGTTGCCATTTCTCTGTCTTCCATCTAAAACTTTGACATCTGTCTCTAATCTAAAATTTTGACATCTGTCTCTAATATAAAATTTTGACATTTGCTTTTGTTGTGTTCCGAGGAGGGGGGAGAATGCCACTTCTCCTCCTCTCTCTCCCTCTCTCTTTTCCTCATCTTCTCACTTATTTTACCCCTTTCCCATATAGTGGATTTGGAAGTTTAATTGTGAGGAGGTTACTTATATCTAGATCTATTTGGATTTGCGATTTTGTTGGTTGGCATTTTAGTTGTAAGGTGATTGATTACAATCTCAGTAGTGTTCTCTGTCTCAAAGGAGGTGACGGCGGCTGTGGTGGCAGTGGCAACAACGGCAGTAGTGGCTCTGTTGGTTTTTGGTTGTTTGTTTGCAGTTTTTCTTATTTTGTAAAAATTACATCAACTCTTTATGAGTTGGGGGCTTTTTATAGCCTGTATATGGATTAACTTTATGTGATTACTATATTTTCATATTTGTATTACCCTTTTATGGGTATTTGTAATTGCCCTTGTGGCTGATGGTCTTTGTACCTAATTTATTAATACAATTATCATTTTTCTCTCCAAAAAAATAAATTTTTACAATCTAGTTCTGCCATTATATTCGTTAAATTTATGACATGACACAAATTAGCCACTTTTTATACTCTATTGAACTAAAAACAAATAAAATTAATTATATAATTACTTACAAATTTTAATTTCTTAATTAAAAAATAAGAAATAAATTTACAAAATAAAAGAAAGAAAAAAATAATAAAAGACCCATCACCCCTTTTCCCCACAACCCCCAGCCAACCACCAAGAGCCACCCAAGCCGCCCCAACCAACCCACCCACCCAGAACCCCACTCTCTCTCTCATTTGGGTCTAGATCCGTTGCACCGTCGTCGACCCCCGTCAACTCCCATAATCATTCTGGGGTGTCACCTAATTCCTCAACCCGCCTACTGATCAGACGATCAGTCTAACGACGTAACGGTATTATAACATTAATTTTTTTCATACCAATATGTCTGAGAAAAATAAAAAAAAAAACAAAAATATTTTTTAGACGGTGCCCTGTACACGTATACCCAATACTAAAAATAAAACAGGGGCCTGAGCCTTCTTCAAGCTCGTCCAGGAGTTCGTGGGTCATGGTGATTGTTTGCTCCTGTCCCCGGATAGTCTGTGCTTTCCATATCCATCCTCCCCTCAATAAAACCTTCTCCCTCTCCCACATCAAACAACCCCAAATCCCCTGCACCCTGCAAATTGTTAGAAACCTTATCAGAGTTCTGTAGTTGGTTTAGATTTCCCATCCAATTATTCAGAAATACATATATATATATTTAAGGAAATATAATTGTGGGACAAATTGCAATGAACTAATACATGCATGAATTTATGTATTAACGTATATGCATACATGTATTGGCAGAGAGAGAGAGGTGACAATGGATAATAGAGAGAGAGAGAGAGAGAGAGAGAGAGAGAGAGAGAGCTGAACCAGTGATTCTTGGACAGTCAAGTATTCATCGTCTGACCTGAGGCTCCCTACAAAACAGACAGAATTATTTGGAGGAAGAAAAAAAAAAAGACTAGAGAGAGTTGACTAGTGTTTAATCTTACTGGTTGTAGGAACTGCAGTGAAAGATAGAAGAAAGGAGAAAAGCAATGAGAGCAGAAGCAGAATTCTAAGACAAGGGTTTTGCAGCATATTGATGAAAAAGAGGAGGAAGGTCTGAGGGAATTCCTTGCAAGAGGAAGCTTGTAGCATGGTGGTTTATATAGAAAGAGCAGAATAATAATTGAGGGAATTAATTATGTTCTTATCCAATTTATTATATATTAATTAAACTTAAACTTTCGTCATATATATATTCATTATGTGTGCTGCAGTGGAGATTCTCTTACTCTTTATTGACGTCATTTTCATGTCATCAACAATATTTTGTGCAAGTATATACTTTTACAAGATTATGTATCTATATATCATATGAGTTTTAAAAGGGGGATAAGTGCAAGAAAACGCATGAGATAACGCCTCTTGAAACATAACCCACGTGATTTTATTAAATTAAGACAATTGAGTTTTAGATGGTTATTGATGGAAATAAAGGACTGGATCACGAGGGTGGTTATAAAAGATAAATTGTACATCCCAAATGGACTATAAGTGAAGATCCGTGAACTAAAAAGGGAGTGATCATGTTTATTTATATTTCAATACATGCATACAAGTATGAGCAATTCTACACGCACATAAAAAAAAACCCCCAAATGTCAACATTCAAATACGCACGGGATTGCTCAACTGCCAGAGAGGCACAACTAATTAACAAATAATTGTCAACATTCAAGTATTCATGGAATTGCTCAACTCCGTCCTCTATTATTGTTTGTATAAAAAATAAAATAAAAATTAACTAATATGATTTTGCCCAATAAAAAGGATTTTTACTTGCATATCTGAGGTCACATGTTCGAATTCATCACGACATCATAGTTGTGTGTGTATGTGAGAAATCATCCTCTCTTCTAGTTTAGACTATCGCTTATACTAAAATAAAATACATTTTGAATGGCTTAATTACAACCAACCCATTTAAAGATTTGCACAATTAATATAAACATTAAAATGAGAGTTCTTCTATTTAAACCACGCACTTCTCTTTGTTTTTTATTTTTCTCCAGGAAAAGAGAAAATATTATTATAACTAAACGCTTACCTTGGCATCAACTGCCAAAGTATCAAACAATCATTCTGGAGGAACAAAATCCCAATGATGGTGTTTCCCTCTTTTCAGCCAAGGCGGCCGACGGAATGAACTTTTGGTCCTTCTTCTTTTTTGAGTGCGGGGCGTGCCACCACCAAGTCCCGAATTTGGGCTTTGAATGGAATGTGAGTAGATGAATGTATTGCATCCGAGATCTTACTTTAATCAAACGATTGTTCGGCGTAGCAAGGAACCTCCTTACAACCTGGATTCTTTCACTACATCGGGGTCAAGGCTTTATGTGAGCGACCAAATGATGTGGAGTGGGTGGAGATGAAGATTGAAGGTGAAATGTAATGAAACGAAGAATAAGTGCGTAAAGTAAAAGTGCTTAAACTTAAATATAATTTAAAGACAAATGCGTAAAGTAAAGTGCGAAAGATAAATAACGTAAATACGAGAGTTAAAGTGAAATAAAATAAATCAAAGCGATAAATAAAGCAAGAACAAAATGAAAGCGATAAGAATGATAAAGTAAAATGATAACTTGAAATAAAACTTAATTGAAGTGCGATAACAATGAAAAGTAAATCAATTGAAATAAACTTGAATTTAAATGACAACAAAATATAAATTGAACGAGAATTTAAATTTATACTAAGAAAAGGAAGAACTCGCTACATTAGGTGCATGAAAAGTAAAATCCTAAGCCTAGGAAAAGAAAAGTACGAGACGAAAATTAGGTTTGTCTGTCTGATGTTGTGTGTCTTCTCCCTTCATCTGATGAGGTTTATATAGAGGCATCCGTCAGCCCATGGGTTGGCCATTAAATGGCCAAAGGTCAGCTTCATTCAAAATCTTTCCTTGTGAAACTTCAAATCTGTGGGATCACAATGATGGAGACCTTCTGAATGCTTGATTATCTCTTCTTTTGGAATACTCCGGATTGTCGTCAATCTCCTTGATTTCCTTCCTTATGAAGCCTCCATCACATACATGCAATCCTCCGAAAATCTTAGGTTCTCATATGTGGCTTGGGCTTGGACCTCCGAGACTTTAGCTTGACATCTGGTGAGACGTTGTAACTTCTGAAATTCTGATATTGGTTAAAACACCCACTGATGTTCATGACATGGAATTGCTTGATTAGACTTGGAGTTAGGTTCGATTCGGCTAATCAAAGGCCTTGATCTCGGCTGATCAAAGACCTTGATCTTGGCTGATCAGAAGACTTGACCTTGACTGATCAGATGACTTGACCTTGGTTGATAAGAGGACTTGACCTTGGCTGATCAGAAGACTTAACCTTAGCTGATCAGAAGACTTGATCTTGGCTGATAAGATGACTTTGACCTTGGCTGATCAGAGGCCTTGATCTTGGCTGATCGAAGACCTTGACCTTGACTAATCATACACCTTGATCTTGGCTGATCGAAGACCTTGATTCGCTTCAGAAGTTTTAAATGTTCCGACTTTGGAAGTCAAATGTTTTCAACCCGTTGTTGGAAGTTGGGTTTTGATTTCTAAGTTCTTAGTCTGAATTATGGTGGAACATTGTGCATCTTAAGTTATAGAATTTATTGAAGATTAAACGACATAGGGTGCATGATGACCCCTAATTTCGGCCTTCTTGTTTCGATTTCTCCATTAGGCACCTTGAGCCGCCAATTTGGAGTTTGGCCTATTGGTTTTCCGTGACGCACAGTCGGACTTCGACCAGGCTCAAACAGATCGATACCACCATTCGTACGCACTTCTCTTTGTTCACTCCATATTCTAAGTTCACCCTAATTTCTAATTTAAGTTTTCACAATTTTTAAGAAAACCTCACTATCTTCCCAAACTACCACTAAGTACACACCTAACGAAAAAAGAAAAAAACTCATCAACCTCACATGCTCTAAAACTATAAGTTCAGATAATCTTTCAAATCCAACCAGGAGTAATGGAATTCTTTAGACCATTTCAATTTCTTAAAAGAAAAGAAAGAAACAATGAACAAAGCAAACACTCTAAGCAGCTCTTTACCCTCTCTGCATTTGTGAGAGATGAACAACAAAGAACCAACTTCCTGGATGATCCACAAAATTTCCTATCTGGAGGGGTGTTGTCTTGTTTAACATCATCTTTATAATGTTCAACATTAGATTGTCTACAAGAGAGAGAAAAAGGAATAAATGAGAATCTTAGAATATCAGAATTTGTTGTGATACACATTAAATCTTTAGGGAAAAGTTTTACACTTCGCACCCCACACCCCACAACTCATGTTATCATACAAAAGTCCACTCTAAATTCTCTTTAGATACTTACAATTTAATATAAAAAATGATAAATATACGAAGTGTGTGTATAAATGTATTACGAACAACTATTCATACATTGCACAATTATTAACAACCAGCACCGGCCTCCAGTCCCTTTCTTTGTTCATCCCTTGATTTATTTATTATTTCAAAAAGTTCATTTGTTTGCTACTTGAAAATGTTTTTTTATTTTTCCTTTTGTTTAAATATTATTATTGGAATAGCACAGAATAATAGATGGAATCTCTATGACTCTAATTGATGTTGTACTTTTTTGGAGCTTGGAGGGTGTGGGGAACAACATTGAGCTTGGGCGGTGGAAAGACGTCTGACATATGACTTTGCTCATTTGTCACATACGGCAAGTCATTTTTGTCCCTTGGGTTAGCTCAGCCACTCAGGTTGTGGCTATTGGCCGAAATTGTGATGGACATGGACTCACTCTCATAATAATAGACCGACATATACATCCTTCACCACTTCTAGGGAAAGCCACCTTAACCCTATCAACTTCTTTATTTATGGGCTAACGACAGTTTTAGGCGTTGAAGATTTGAGGTCATTCTTGAAATCGTCCTGAGATTTTAATTTTGTTAATTTATACCTTAATATTTTAAAATTCAACTCATTTACATATTTTGTCCTTTTGTCTATTTGACCGTTTGTTACACGTGTCCACTTTTTTTTTAACTCTAATGTAATTAAGTATTAATAATAAAAAAAGTGAGCTGATTTTCTCACTCACTTTTTCTCCATTTACATTTCCTTTTGTTTTTTTAGCTTTAGTGTATGTCAAGGGTTATACCAATACATATTGGGCAGGCAATATAACATATAGACGTTCTACATCAGGTTACTTCACTTTTATTAGAGTTAGTTATATGGCGAAGTAAAAAGTAGAATATAATGGCTCGATCTTCAGCTGAGGCAGAATGCATGGGCATAGCATAGGGAGTGTGAGCTTCTTTGGTTAAGGATACTCTTGTTCGAAATTGGTTTTCCACCAAAGAAAGTCATAGAGCTTTACTATGAAACCAAGCTGCGAGAGAAATAGCAAATAATCTAGTTCAATATGACAAAACTAAGCATGTTGAAGTGGATAGGCATTATATCAACGAGAAGCTGGTAGATAAGCTAATCGATATACCATTTGTAAAATCAAAAGAACAGCTGGCAAATGTCTTAACGCATGCAGTGCTAGCAAAGGTTTTTCATGACTCACTTGACAAGTTGGGCATAGAAGATATCTACACACCAACTTGAGGGGGAGTGTTGGCGTGAGCCATAATTTAGAGATTTCATGATCCCTAATTTCCTAGTGTAATTCACATTACCTAATTAGAATAATTACCTAGCTAGAAATCCTTGTAATTAGCTAATTATTTTTCCTTATAAGAAAAGTCAATTTATACTTGTATATATACCCTCCTTTTGAAGAAATATATTATCAATCACAATTATTCAATCATGTGTTTATCAATCACAATTATTCAATCATGTGTTTCATTTAAGCAAGGATAACCAGAACCCTTTCCAACCAAATTCGTTGTCAACGGTGGTCGAACCACAACACACACATGCTTCGATGGTTGGGGGGTTTTATTGATGTTTATCTTTCCAAAAATGCCCCAGTACTTCAAAGCCATGTAATTTTTTTTTGAGATTCGTTTTTTTTCTACCCGCTTGTAGGATTGAGCTTTATGCCATGGTATAAAGGAAAATTCCAAAACAAGTCTCGAAACAAAAGAGATTTTTCATCTAAGTACACTAAAATTTCAAAATTCAAAGGAGAATTTGGGATGGGTCGTTGCGGTTCAAGGTCGGGATTGTCAAAATAAGAACATGGATGTGAATAAAATTTGAGATAAAACTAGGTGTGGTAAATGCAATTAACCCATCAACTAAATGAATTTTTAGATATCATGAATTTTTCCCAATCTAATAATAACTTAATTCATCTAAAAAAATTTGAAAAAAAAAATTTGTTTCGTGAAAGAAAAAACAAATTTAGTTATTTGATTTAGCAATATTTTTATACGAGGAGTAAAAACTCAGCAATATTTGAAGAAAGAAAGACTGCAACTATATGCAGTCCTTGTGCCATCTGGCTCCATGAATCCTAAATTTTCAAAGTAGAGGAATTCAGCACACTAGAAGAGTGGGATTAATCCCTGCTCGGGATTCGGCTTGTCCTGACCACAAAGTGCTTTCAAAGGCTTGATCCTGATTTCAATTTTATGTTTTTTTGTTGATTCATTATTAATTCGGATTAAGCAATATATAATATGAACATAAATTCACACCTACTTTGTTTCAAAAAAAAAAAAATTTTCTTTTGATCGTATTTAGCTGGCAAGATCTTAAGCAAATTTGGGTTCGGCTTGTGCATTCTGTTCCTTGCATAATATCTTGGCAGATATTTGTGCTGACAATAAAAAAGAGAAGAAAAAAAGAGAGAGATAGACACAGAGGGATGGAAATATAAATATGGAAGAAGACCTAACGCACACCCGAAGAAATTAATTAGTTAAGTAAGTTGACTTTAGAGAAGCAATATTTCTATTGGCTACCCTCTTTGGCTTATTGCATTTTCAACTTGTCTTCTTATCTGTATAAAAAGCCACCCCCACATGTTTCCTATTGCCTTCATCATCACCTACCACTCACCACTCTCCTCTCCCATTCTCTTCTATTTCTTCCTGCTGCCTTTTAGATCTCCATCATCAAGTTCTAGTGCTTCTTCATCAGCATGCTGCCCTACAAGTCTTCCATGATTAAACTAGTTCTTTTTTTGAGCTTAACACATGTCCTCTTCTCCTCAGCTGCTGTTGCAGCTTCTACCACTAGTAAGCTTTCATATTTGTTTATTTACTTGTGTTTATTTTAACAAAGGGATCAATAATGATCAACCCTTTTCTTTTTTTTTCTTTTTTTTTGTATTTTTCTTTTCTGTAATATTATAGGAAGCCTGAAGATAAATAAAGAAGCTCTACTGGGTGAGGTAATGATCTCTCTGTCTGTAATTTTGTTGGGTTTATGCATAAACCAATTTTAATGCAGAAATTAAGTTGAGGAGTCTCTGCTTTTCAGAGTTTGGTGGAGGAAGGTGATGTTGGTTTGGGAGAAGGGTTTATTGAGGGGCGGATGGATTTGGAAACCACAGACTACTCAGGGGTAGGAGCAAATCCAGAGCACGATCCAAAACCCCCAGGAAGAGTTTGAGAGTCTAGAATTAATGTGTATGAGACAATATTTGGATCTGGTTGGACTTATCCTCGGTTCTCCACATGTAATAATGTAAAACACTAATTTTTTTTTTTATTTTTAATGACAAAAACAACGTGCTTGTTAAAATACTGGTTTTTTTTATTTTATTTTTAATTTAATGAAATAAGTAATGATCCTTCTTATTCCATTGCTTTTTTTTTTTTTTTTTTAACGGCATACAAGTATAAAAACTGAAAGTTCCAAGGTTCCATGGTTCAAAAAAAAAAAAAAAAAAAAAAAAGGTTCCAAGTTCCAGAAACTTGATTCTCAAGTAGTGCAAATTCCACACTAGCCCAAGACCAGATTATAGAAGAAGAAATATGAACTCATAAAGATAATCAAATCTCATTAGCAAAACAGCAACTTACAAATATGAGAGCATAAGAGGCACAACACACTAACTAAGCTCAAAACTAAAACGTTCAGCTAATGGAAGTATCATAATTAATGCTAAAGCAGCAGCTCTTAAGCAAAAGACAACTAGTTTTCTTGAAAAGAAAAGAAAATTAAACAACGCAAGCTGTGCACAATAAAAAGATAGGTTCCCAAGGTGGTTGGAAATTAAGATGGTGTTGCTGAGTAGAATCTTGAGCAGCAAGAGAAGAGGCCTCATATTCAGCCTCAGTCGTTGAAAGAGAAACACACGTTGCTTTGCTGCACAAAAGAAAACATAACCAGATGTAGATTTTCGATCATCCAAAATCACCACCAAAGTCAACATCTGTAAAACCATGCAGCTTAAAATCAACTTCCTTCTAGAACATAAGTCCCATGTCAAAAGTTGCAGAAACATATTTCAATATGTGATTTGCTGCATCAAATGAAATATTTCGCCTTGTGATAGTCAAGTAAATAAGGCTACCAACCAATGCACGATAAGGTCTCCTTAGCTTTAAATTTGCATCAAGTGGAGTAGAGCATTTTTTGCTTGTAATTAACTCAAACTTTCAACCAAATTTCCAGCATGGCTCCTTTGGTATACAAAAATTCCACCATTCAAATTTTCTACTTCCAAATCAAGAAAGTGACTCAATTCACCCAACTCTTTCATTTCAAACTGAATTGAGAGTTCGGATCGAAGCTTTGCAATCTCCTTCTCATCATTGCCACTCACAATCATGTCATCCACATACAGGAGGACTATCATATGTAATTTACCATTCTTCTTAACAAACAAACTTGCATCGGAATTAGAAGCAACATAACCACAAAACAGTAAGAATTCGGCAATCTTACCGTACCAAGCTCTTGCAGCTTTTTCAAGCCATAGAGCGCCTTCTTAAGCTTGCATACAAATTCTGGATGCTTTTGTAATACATAATCCGGTGGTTGCACCATATAAATCTCACGACCAATCTCTCCATGTAGGAAAGCATTTTTAACATCCAGCCGCCATAGTTTCTATCCTCTAGAACTGCTAAAGAAATCACAACACAGACTGAAGTTAACTTTTCAACCGGACTGAAAGTTTCTTCATAGTTTTCTCCATATTTTGTGAAGAAACACGAACAACAAGTCTTGCTTTAAAACGGTCTATACTTCCATTCGCTTTGCGTTTTATTTTATGGACCCATTTGCATGTCACTGGAACTACATGTTGGGGTTTCGGAACAAGATCCCAAGTCTGATTTTTAATTAGGCCATTCATCTCCTCATCCATAGCTTGCTCCCAATCCTTCTTGCCATGAGCTTCATCAAAACAAGATGGCTCATTGTCATCAGCTGGTCCTGCAAGAAGACAAGAATAAAAGCTAACGAAGTCTTGATAACGCGCTGGCTTCACAACTTTTCTTTGTGATCTTCTAAGAGATGGTACAGCTACTGCTTCCTCACCATTTTCACCTTCAATGCCAGCTCCCCCATAGAAGAATCATCTTGAGTCATAGCTTCTTCATATCCTTGTTCATATGAAGAGGAATTAATTTCAGTCACTAACGACTATTTGATGAAATAGGCAGGGACTCGACCAATCCAGGGTCAACATCATCTTTCCTCTCATAATAGGAAGAAATCTCACCAAAGACAACATCCCTTGAAAATGAAATTTTATGAGTTTCACGTTCCATACGCTTCCAGCTCTTCTTCCTTTCATCATATCCAATGAATATGCATTTTTTTGCTTTAGCACCCAACTTGGTTTTTTGAATATCTGGTATATGAACATTACATAGAAAATAGAACCAAAAACTTTGAAGTGCTTGACATTTGGTTTCTCACCAAACATTTGTTGAAGAATATAAACCCCCATCGGAAACTTAACTAAATAAAAAATAATATATAATGAATGGTTCTACTATTAATATCACCGATGCCTTTTATGATAAAACCCCACACCTACTGGGCTTTGTAAGTGATTAAGTTAGGGACAATATCGGTGTTGCTAGTAGTGGGCCCCTGGCCTGTCTCTCTGAATTTAACATGGTATCATAACGGGTTAGCCCACGTGTGAAAGCGCAACGGCTACAGGTGCTCCACATCACCCAATATGTGTTGTCTACGTGCTATGCTTAAAAATTTGCCATACATGTAGGGGCATGCGAGAATGTGAATGTGAAAAGTCCCACATTGGAAATTTGCCACATATGTTGCCCATGCCATACCCCGTAATGCCTTGGGTAAATTTTTAGCAAATAACTAGCTTTTACAAGTCTCCACCAAATGCCTAATCTTCCTTTCCGTCACACCGTTTTGTTGTGGTGTGTGAGCACAAGTGAGTTGCTTAAGAATGTCATGCTCCATACAAAACTTAATAAATTCAGTTTAAGTAAACTCTCCACCATTATCAGTCCGAAGACATTTTATTTTCCTTTCAAACACCCCTTCAACAACCACTTTGAATTCTTGAAATTTGGAGAAGACTTCATATTTTTCTTTCACAAAATATACCCAAGTATATCTTGTAAAATCATCTACAAACAATAACATGTACCTACAACATGCGTAGAAGGTGTAGAGGTTGGTCCCATCAAGTCACTATGGACCAATTCCAATGGAGCCTTACTTTTTGATATGGAAGACGATGTACCTTCCCAAATTGGCAACCTTCAGTAACTTTATCACATGTGAAATCTTTGGCAGCCACTCAACTAAATTTTTCAACAGCATTACCTTTAATTTATCCATGCTAAGATTGTTAGTGTTTTCTTATGTGTGTGTGATAGAGACGAAAGGAGAGAAGAGAAGCAAAAATAGAAAATGGCAACTGCTCTGCTAAATCAAGCAGAGGAATGTTTTCATTCAGTTCTCTCTCTTACATCCTCACGCACATAGAGTGAAGAATATAACCATTAGGCACAGTTGCTGGATCTCTTACATCATAAGACGATCTCAGCCATCCATCTAGATATCCAATAGGACTTTTACACTTGGCTATGTAAATAAGAAATACAGATGTTGTTTTAAATAATTCCTAAATCAGCTTAAGAGCTTATAATTCAACAAAGATGCCCTAATCTAACATGCCAAAGTGTGGGACTATCATTCTTATTCATATTGTCAACGTAAGAGCTAGACGTAGCTGTCAAAACAAATAAATCTCAACTCTTTTACCTATATGAACAACATTCGCTTCAAAGTTTTTCAAATTCCAAAGAAATTTCACATTGGCCCAAAAAGGAACATAGTTTCCAACTGCATTTGTTCACTTCAGTTCAGAACTTTGCAAAAGGAACAATCAGGAGGCATTTATAAGCATTAATGAGCGAAGAGTCAAAAATAATCAAAGCAACTGGCTGACAATCTTTACGACTTGTGCATTGATGAGGATTAGTCCAAAACCAAAAATATCAAGGACTATTCCTCATTACTTTTTCTCTTATAAATACAAGAGTGTCTAGATCAAAGACACCCAACCAACCAACCAATCAAACAAAGACTCAATCTAAACTATTAGTTCAAACTTATCAAGAATCTCACGATCTTGCAACTACTAAAAGCAAGCAAACAATCTTCCTCAAGAAGCAATCCAGCTCAGGGAAAATCTTAGAACGTCAAGGAGAAAACAAGATTTAATTCGCAAAACATGCAAGGTAAATCAAACAAAATTCAAAAAGAGATTATTTTCTCTTACAAATTCAGTTCAACAAATCAGATAAAACAAGCAGAAGTCATGTTTTTTCATCGCATGAAAACCTCAACAAAATTTATAAAGACACCTTAATATCTTAATAAAATTGTCTAGAAAGCTACTAGATCACTCAAAATCAACCATAACAAGTGCCAGCCTGCAGTTCTGATCACTTCTCCAGCCTCCACATGGCTCAACTTGTTTATAGCTTTGCCAATCTCAACATTGGTATCAATTTCCAGCTCATCTCTTTTAGTTGAAGGTGCTGACATTCAAATCCAATGCAGAAACATCCGGTTTAGCCTGACCTTAAAACATCATTTGGATTGTATTTTTAAGCAGAAGTCAAAGTACAACACTTTGAGGCCTATCTAGACTTGGCCAATTCATTTTGTGCTTTGTATTTCTGGCAGTTATGCTTGGACTAGTTTGTTATATCTTTCATAAATATGTGTATTTTGCTTTACTTACTATTTGTATCTAGATAAATTGTGAAGTCATCACCAGTCTGAGACATAGAAAAGAACTCTCTTGGGAGGTTTCCCCACCCAAAATCACAATCTTTCGTCTGAAGTATATTATTTGGGGGGCAAGTTTATAAAATCATTCAAATCTGTTAGAGTTTTAATTGCCAACAGTGGCACGCTCACATAAAATAAAGTTAATCTCAAGACTGGTTAAAAAGTTAACGGAGAATTTTACTTAGCTTTGAATCTGCTCAAATATAAAAAGGATAAACAAAGAGGAAATAGATACACTTCATATGCAAGGGACATGAGAACTAGTTCCTCCTCCGGTGTATACTAATATTGTAGGCAGTAAGTATATCTACAAAATCAAAATGAATTATGATGGCACTATATCTAGATACAAGGCACGTTAGTAGCCCAAGGCTTTAGCCAAGAGCTTGGTTTTGACTACACAGAGACATTTAGTCCAGTAGTTCGGCATAATATTATTCTAATCATCTTTAGTCATGCTGCTATGCATGGTAATCCTGGATTCAATTGAAATATAAGTTCAATTTGCATATTTAATTTACTTTTAAAACTAAACCACACAAATCGAAGATATAAAAAATAAAAATGATTATTTAGATAAAATAAGGCAAGCAAGAATGACCTCATTTTCAATCCAAGAGAAAATAAGGTATACACTACATGAGGAACTTTCTTTGGGTTCATGGGATCTTGATCTTGCTCATTTCTATAATAAAATATATATTCATCTTATTTGCTTATATAAGTTGAACTAAGCTTTTTATTTTGCAGGAAGGGATGGGCTAATATTTGTGGGAATAGGGGGAGTTTATTAAAATTTGCACAAGGTCTTTGTCTTTTTCCCAATCTTGCATTGGGCTATAGCCCCTTTAGAGCACCTCCAATGGGAGGGGTTAGTCCAGGTCAGAGGCTTTTAGGCTAGTCATATTCTTCACTTTCCGCATCAAAATTCCATACAAATTCCTCTCATCATATCTCATGTGAATAATGATTTTTCTTGAGTTTCCATGGCAATGGGTGGGAATGCATCAAAAAAATTGCTAAAGCAGTCACTATTTGCATGAACAGTAATTGCCCTTGCCTCCCTTTACCTTTTGCCATGACAAATGGGTGAAAGTACTCTTATCCAAGTTTATTTTGGATTTCAAAACACCTAACTAGAATTGTGAATCCAATTTCATCTCCTAATCTAGCCCAAAAGAGTTCATACGCTCTGTGTTCTATGTTCATAAGAAATATTCGTTAACGACTCTATGATGTTTGTTCTCTTCATGCAGAAAGTTGAATTAAAAAATATATTTTGATAAACACAGATTTCCCCTCCAGAAATTACTATTTAGTGAATATTTTTGTCAGTCCGTCTATGCATCTTAGATTTTCCCCACGATCAAGTGCTAATAAATTACAACATGCTAAACTTTGGAGCAACTTATTTAATAATCTTTTCATGCTGACTCAGCAAAAGTTATTTAATGATCTTTTTATGATAAATTATTATTTTTATTATTCACTTTTAACAAGATTTCCACGCAGACAGACACCTTTTTATTTTTTTCCTCTTGTACTTTATTTATTCATTTAATAAAAATTATCATTTCAACACTGACTCAGCAGAAGTATATTATGAAGCACAAGAACAAAGCAACGTTCATTTTTGCAGAAGGCTGCAAGTGTCCTCTTAAATAAAAAGGGGAAATAATCTAAATGAACTAAATCTTATGACACTTTTATTTCCCTTCCATTTTCAGATGCTTGGAATCTTTTGCTTAATTTAATTACCACTTTCGCCTAATAAATGTTGTTTTTATTTTAATTTGCATCGATCCCCTTTGCACATATGGTTAAAACATGCAACCGTTGGAAACTTGGAATCCAGCTCACATGAAAAAATTAAAAAAAAAAAAATTAGGCAATAAACCATGTACTTTTAATCTTTTTTCCACAAATTAATCATTAAACAATCTAGTATTTTTCTATACTGAATTAAATATATTTGAGTTTAGAAATTATAGTAAATGATCCACTAGTGTAGTGGTTTAGAGTAATTATTTTTTCAGATAAAGTCTTGAATGCGAGTCTTAGCATTTATGTAATGTGTGTTAATTTATTATATTATCGTCCCTTTCAATAGGAAAAAGTTTAGAATCTATAAAGCAATCTTGGAGCGGCAAAAGAAAAAGAAAATGCAAGATTGAGGGAAATAAAGCCGTTGTAGAACCGACCATTTTGGCGTGATTATTTATTTTTCCTTTTTTTCTGCGTACAACCAACCATTTTGTGGTGTGTGAGAGAAACAAAGTTTGGTTTTTCTTGGTGAGCTTTTACTGTTGACAAGTGCAGACATTAAATTATACATTACCTGAGGTAATTGACCCAAAAAGTAAAATTGACCCACTGTAACTACTTCAATTCAAGATTGACAGCCTTTGTAAAGTTGTGAAATCCTTAGCTTTTGTACGACGTCGCTTCTTCCATTCCCATTCACAATTATTCATATTATTACCACTCCAAAGTAATTAGGGATAGTAAAAGTAATAATACTTTTATTTACTATAATGTGTTAAAACTTTTGAGGAAAAAGTGATAATATAATTTATTTATAAGACGAGTAACAAATACAAAATAACAGACTTAGTCGTAAATGATTAGGCGAGTATCTCTACATATAAGGGTTTTGTTGTCAATTCAAGCTTAAAATGAGGGTGAATAAAATAGCAGATTTGCAAAATGAAGAGAAAACTTTGTCTTGGTTTAAACTATGAAGATACTAATTACAATTACCCACAGTAGAAACTCAGCACCAGGCACGGTGCTCAGCTCTCTCAGGCCAACCCACGCTACTCTTGCCCCCCCTTCCACTCCCAAATCCATCCAAACAATTCACTCTCCAAGATTCATCCACGTGGCCACCTTTGTCTTAGGTGTCGTTGCTGACGTGTCAACGCTCCCCCTCCCCTCTTTTTAAACCCCCTCTGCTGGTCCCTCTTCTTTTTCATAACACTACACTATTCAACCACTCGACTCACTTAAACCATTTCTCTTCTCTCTCTCAAAGCTTTTATCAGAATCCGAAAATGGCTGAAAACTCTGATCACCGCAAGCTGATCGTGGAAGTGTGCAACGCCAAGAACTTAATGCCGAAAGACGGCCAGGGAACGGCCAGCGCCTACGCCATCGTCGACTTCGACGGGCAGAGGAGGCGGACCAAGACCAAGCAGAGAGATCTCAATCCCGAGTGGGATGAGAAGCTTGAGTTTCTCGTCCACGACAACGACTCCATGGCCTCCGAGATCCTCGAAATCAATCTCTACAACGACAAGAAGACCGGAAAGCGCAACACTTTTCTCGGCAAAGTCAAGATCCCCGGAAACACCTTTGCCAAAACTGGCGCCGAGGCCTTGGTTTATTTCCCGTTGGAGAAGCGCAGCGTGTTTTCTCAGATCAAGGGGGAAATCGGATTGAAAATATATTACATCGACGAGGACCCTCCCGCGGCGGCGGAGGTGAAGTAGGAGACTGCTCTCCCGCAGGCGGAACAGGAGAAGCCACTGGAGAATCCGAAAGCGGAAGATCAAAATCCCGAGGCCGCGGCGAAAGCAGAGGAAAATAAAAAAGTGGAGGCTAAAACAGAAGAAAAGCCTAAAGAGGAGGAGGCGAAATCAGAGGAGAAGCCCAAGTCACCGGAAGACAGTAAACCGAAAACGGAGGAGGCTTCAGCCCCGCCCCCGGAGGTTGAGAATCCGCCAATCGCATACGGTTCGGAGAAGTCAAAACAAGTGGACAAAGAAAAGCACGTGGAGGCAAATGGCGGCATCAACGAGGTTGAGCTTCTTCAGCCATTGGCCCGGGACCGGAGCCGGAGCGCATACGATCTGGTGGACCGGATGCCGTTTCTTTACGTACGAGTTGTGAAAGCTAAGAGGGGCAATGGCGGCGCTACTGCCGAACCGGTTTACGCCAAGCTCGTGATCGGAATGCACAGCATCAAGACCAAGACCCAGCCAAGCGACAAAGAGTGGGACCAGGTCTTCGCCTTCGACAAGGAAGGCTTAAACTCGACCTCTCTGGAAGTTTCGGTGTGGGCAGAAGCGGAGGAGAAGAAGGAAAACGAGCCTCCTACCAAAACAGAGACTTCTCTCGGAACGGTGTCGTTTGACTTGCAGGAGGTGCCTAAGCGAGTTCCGCCAGACAGCCCCTTGGCTCCGCAATGGTACACTCTGGAGTCGGAGAAGGAAGCTGGGAATGACGTCATGCTCGCCGTGTGGATAGGAACGCAGGCGGACGAGGCGTTTCAGGAGGCGTGGCAGTCGGATTCGGGTGGGTTGATACCCGAGACCCGAGCCAAGGTCTATTTGTCTCCCAAGCTTTGGTATTTGAGACTAACAGTCATCCAAACCCAGGATCTCCAGCTAGCTTCGGGATCCGAACCCAAGCTCAAGGTTCGGAGCCCAGAACTTTATGTCAAAGCTCAACTTGGCGCTCAGCTTTTCAAGACTAGTAGGACCTCCGTGGGCTCCACGTCATCAAGCTCCGGCAACCCCACTTGGAACGAAGACTTGGTTTTTGTAGCAGCTGAGCCGTTCGAGCCGTTTTTGGTTCTAACCGTGGAAGACGTGACTAATTCTCAGTCTGTGGGCCATGCGAAGCTCCACGTGCCCAGCGTTGAGAGGAGGAGCGATGATAGGGCTGAGCCGAAGTCCAGGTGGCTCAATCTGATTGGCGATGAGAGCCGTCCGTATGCCGGACGAATACATTTACGAGTTTGTTTGGAAGGTGGGTATCACGTGCTGGATGAGGCGGCGCACGTGACCAGTGATGTTAGAGCCGCGGCTAAGCAGCTAGCCAAGCCTCCTATTGGGTTGCTCGAAGTTGGTATTCGCGGGGCCACAAATTTGCTTCCGGTGAAGACCAAAAACGGTGTGCGAGGGACAACCGATACTTACGTGGTTGCCAAATACGGACCAAAGTGGGTCCGGACCCGAACCATTCTCGACCGATTTAATCCACGTTGGAACGAGCAGTACACTTGGGACGTATACGATCCTTGTACGGTCCTCACTATAGGAGTCTTCGACAACGGAAGGTACAAGCGCGACGAAGCTGGAAAACCCGAGAAAGATATTCGGATCGGGAAGATCCGCGTGCGGTTGTCCACTCTAGATACGAATCGGGTGTACAAAAGCTCATATTCCCTTACGGTGTTGCTTCCTGGTGGGGCCAAGAAAATGGGAGAGATTGAGATAGCCGTCCGATTTTCATGCTCATCTTGGCTTAATTTGATCCAAGCGTACACCAGCCCAATACTTCCCAGAATGCACTACGTCCGCCCGCTAGGCCCTGCGCAACAAGACATCCTGAGGCACACGGCCATGCGAATCGTTACGGCTCGGCTAGCGAGGTCTGAGCCGCCGTTGGGGCAAGAGGTGGTTCAGTTCATGTTGGACTCCGACACGCACGTGTGGAGCATGAGGAGAAGCAAGGCCAATTGGTTTCGCGTGGTGGGCTGCCTGTCACGTGCGGCTATGTTTGCCCGTTGGCTCGACGGAATCCGCACCTGGCAGCATCCACCCACCACTGTTTTGGTGCACGTGCTGCTCGTGGCAGTTGTGCTATGTCCGCATCTGGTGTTCCCCACCGTATTCATGTACGCCTTCTTGATCCTATTGCTGCGATGTCGATATAGGCAGAGGGCCCCGGCCAATATGGACCCAAGGATCTCTTACGTTGATGCGGTGAGCCCGGATGAGCTGGACGAGGAACTTGATGGGTTCCCGTCCACGCGACCGTCGGATGTAATACGCATCCGATACGATCGGCTGCGGGCATTAGGAGGTAGGGCCCAGACTCTGTTAGGTGACGTGGCAGCGCAAGGGGAGCGGTTGGAGGCGCTTTTTAATTGGAGGGACCCAAGAGCAACGGGCATATTTGTGGTGTTTTGTTTGGTGGCGTCTTTGGTGTTTTACGTGGTGCCGTTCAAGGCTTTTGTGTTGGTGTCAGGGTTCTATTACTTGCGCCACCCAAGGTTCCACGACGACATGCCGTCTGTTCCGGTCAACTTTTTTCGGCGACTTCCGTCTCTCTCTGACCAGATTATGTAGGTGATGTGATGAGGCTTGTGGGTACTTAATTTTGTTGCACTCTCTTGGTGGTGGTGAAGTAATACGTAGTAACTCTAGTCAACTAGCTAGCTGATGATGACGTATTTATTTATTTATTTATGGGTAAGTTGGAATGGATATTGTTTTATTAGTTGTTGTGTATGTGTATGTGTATGTGTATGTATGGGTATGTGTATGTGTATGTATGGGATGGGTTGTGGTGGACCATTCATTCACGCGTGACGCACCCAATAAAGGCTATATCAAATTGACGTTGTGTTTACAGATCTGAGTGGGCGGTACAACATAAATTCAAATATAGACATATGAGGAAGGTGACCGTTATATAAATCAGCCTCCTCCATCTCTCCATGACACTCGTGTCAGAAGTGCACTCATATGCTCGTATGCAATATGCAAAGGCACCCTAATACTTTTTAAATAGATGTTGTAGTAACCTAGACAACGGTCTACATTAAAAAAATAATAATAATAACTTTCTTGTAACGAGAATAATACTGTTTTGTTATTCGCATTGTATAAGAGTTTCTCTTTTAAAATAAGGATAATCAACGTGCATCGCTTTTGATAAAGAAACCAATTAATTGATTTTGAAAAGGCTTTCGACAAGCATACTTGGACAACACCATACCTAATCCACTACAAGGCTAGCTGGTCATAGGAATGTAGGTATGTTCCTTATTTAAATGTACTTTCAGAAACCTTGTCTACTTATATTGCTTTTGATGTGACCACGTAATGTTATCAGTCTCATGTTATAAGGTGGTATACTTTCATTAATAGATCATTCTTACGCAAATTGCAAACCATTAAGAAGTGAACACTTTAAACCTAAGCCCATAACAAAAAATATTAAAAGTTGTACAGACTTTCAAACAATAAGGAGTAATGTTCGAACACATTGCCATTATCTGTACTATTTAACGAGGCTCTAGATATTACACTACGAGGATTTTTTTTCCTTTTTGGTGAAAAAAAATTTAGAGGGAGGGGAGATTACTCAGGGCATATCAAGGCCATAGAAGGTCTTAGCCCATTTTTTGATTTTTACATATTACTCACCAAAAAGGATTGTCAACAGTGGGACTCAAACTTAGACCTTGATAGCGTAGATAACGATCTTTACCAACTCAACCAAACCAATTCTCGTTGGCTACTATGAGGATTTCATAGCAAGTGATACAAATGATTTAATTGTTACCATTCCCATAAAAAAAAAATTAAAAAAAATAAAACTTGAAGAAAAACACTAGCTCATTAGCTATATATCATCCTAGAGATGTAGAAACCCCAAATTCTAAAAAAATCATGGACAACACATAATTACAAGCATGCGATATTTATTCAGTTTTTACTAAAAGAATCATTTGCATTGTTGCTTCTGAAACCTCCTTGTGGAGAGGAGTTTTTTTAACAAAGATTTCAACCTCTTAGCCCCCGGTCCGGGCCTTAACCCACCATAGTTTTCACCCTGCAAACCTGAGCACATCTTCTGCGTCTGCCCTTTACTCCCAGAACACCATCCCCCATAAGAAAACTGTCCACGGTGTCGTTTAAGAAGTTCGCGATCGATTTTGTTAAGAACAGGTACGTTTTTCTTGAACTTTCGAGCAAAAGGACGGTTGCTTAGAATCATTCTTGGAAAATCTCTGAGTCCTAGAGACCTGGGATGTTGCTTTGGAGGCGTGTCCCATGTAATGTAGTGGAGGTCATGGTTGACAGTGGTGTTCTTGTAGTCCTGGGAGTTGCATATGACTGTCTGGAAGTAGCCTTCAGGTGATGACACAAAGTTGGTGTAGTAGAGGAGGAGAGTCCTTGGAAAATTGTCCCACCCCACTATGCAATATTCGGCAAAAGATCTTGAGAGAATTGTCCAAGCTGAACCTGGAGTGAAAGCAAAGAGAGATTTATGAATATATGAGTACGGCCAAGGATACATCAAATTTTATTCAACAAATGACACCACAGAGATTTATTCAAATCTGGCTTCACTTTAAATTTTATTTTATACATACACTCACACATTATATGGTGACATATCCAGTGACTAAATGTGGTGATTTTAACATTACTCATTATGTAATATGTATAACGATGAATTATTTGTGTAAATGACAAACGTGTATAAAAATTTTATTTTATATTTTCGATGAATTATTTTTGTATACATGTTAAACCATCATTCGCCAAAAGAATGAATATCCCCCTTCAAGGGAAGAGGCAATCCGTGTCCAAAATTTTTTTAAAAAATATTATTTATTTTTTGTGTGTGTGTGTGTCCGATTAGAGCAACTCCAGCGTGCCCGGGCAAAGGGGGGGGTTTGGCCCAAAACGGCCTTCCAGCGGACAAATGTTGCACGGGCTGTGGGTGGGCTCCACAAGCCTGGGTTGGCCCTCAGGCAAAACCAGCCCTCAGTCTAGTCTGGGTTTGCTGACGTCAACGATGATGTCAGCAACCAAAAAATAATTTTAAAAAATCTAAAAAAATACTAAACTTTTCACAATTTTTTTTTAAATAAATACTTAGTCATATTTTTCACTTTCCACACCAAAACTCTATAAAAATTCCTCTCATCATATTTCATGTGAATAGTAGTTGCCATGACAATGGGTGGAAACATACTTTGCTTTTTGCAAGGGCAACCACTATTCACATGAATAGTAGCTGCCCTAACCCCCCATTGCCATAACAAAGGGCAAATGGATGGAGTTGCTCTTAAAATGTGTCTAGTTTGGTGCCGCCAACGATAGGTAGGTGGAGTGGTCAGTTTCATCTTGTGATGGACTCAATTAATTTGATCTTAGAAGAAGTAGTTCACTTTCCAGCTAAGGATGTAAGGTGACACTTGACCTTATATATATATATATATATATTCCAGGATGATTTTTCTTCTTTCTTCCTTATCACTTTACCTTATATTAAATCACAAATAAAAAAAAATGATGCTCATTTAGTGCGGCGAATTTGGTCATTTAGTTTGAAAAATCTGACGCTTAAACTAACCCAAAATCTAATTATTATATCCTTCGACGTGAAGTGATTATAGAATACTACGGTAATATAGTGATTATAACCTGAAAAAAAAAAAAAAAAAAAACCTTATCTTAGTTTTATTTATAAGGCATATTTTTCCACAGTAGCTAAACTTGCAGTTTGAAAAAAAGAAAAGAAAAAGAAAAAGAAAAAGAAAAAGAGGAACGCAAAAGTAAATAAATCGAGACCTCAAGACGTGTACGGTGTGCTATGTCCTAGTGCACGTTTGGATGCGTGTGCTTTGTTCAGAAGTTCACATGCTGCTACTAAAGTGCCATTAACCCCAAAATACTAGAGCAAATAAAATTAAAATAAAACAAGCACAGAAGATTTGGAGGTTGAAGTTGAACCTGTGTACAGCTTGAAAGCTGTTGGGAGCTCCCTCTGTTTAATAGCCCACCACAATTCTGATTTATTCAGGCTGTAGAGTCCTGGGTCTATTATCACTGGCTTCCCTCTTTTATTCCTGCAAATTTTTTTAGCTTTTTTAGTAAGTATTTTAAACCGAGTTTCCAATCCCCTTCCTCAATATCGCTTGTATATTACGGGATAAATGAAGGAGAAAATAACTTACAGCTTCCACCCCAAGCGACTACTGTGCTGTATGAAATTGAGATCTCTTGGCAAATCAGAAAATGAATGCATCAGATCTGAACAAAAAACAAAAATTTATAAGAAAACAAGTATAAATTATTAATGCAAGAGATTAAGAAAGAAAAACACACCAAAAAAAAACAAAAAACAAAAAAAAAAACAGCACTCACCATACCATCTTGAGTGATTAGAGGATAATCAGAAGCACTGAGATTGATAAACCAATCCCATTTGCAAGTCCTCAAGAGCAGAGCCAATGCATGAAGAGTGGTAGCCAGCATTGTGGGCCCTCTATATGTGACCAAGTTGGATTTTCCCAGCATCCAAACATTACCCACTTGCCCAAAAACTGGATCTCCAGCCACAAAGTCAGCAATGTCCCTGTGCTCAGCCTCTGGGGCTGCATAGTCCATGTGAATCAGATAGTAATTTCCAGGATGGTAGAGGGCATACAGCAAGCGCTTGAGCTTCAGAGCATCACCCTTGGATGCTGAGATTAGATAGGAAAATGTGACTGGATATGGCTTGGTGGTGGTGTTGCTGGATTTGGGTAAGTTGAAGTAATTTATTATAGGCCTGAAATTGTGGATGGGTATTGTTAATCTAGCTGGAATGTATACAAAAGAGAAAATAATTGAAATTAGCATGAAAGATAGCGCAACTGCTTTGATACCCATTCCTGAAAATTTTGATTGGGAACATTGAAAAGAAGAAATTTGGGGAGAGAGAGAGAGAGAGAGAGAGAGAGAGAGAGAGAGTTGTGTAATATTGTAAGGAAGGAGGTAATTAAAATGATTAAGAAGAGATTGCTAAATATAAGCTAAGGTTGGAAGATAAATTAATGAAGAGGTTGGAGGAGATTGGGAAGTGTGTGGGATTTAGATCTTTGGGACTTTTGTTGGGTTCCTTGCTTTGAAGAGAAGGCGATGCAGATGTGTCAGTCAGTCTATTCGTTGGGTGAGAGGAGAGCTTTAATTAGTGTTCTGGTGATGTGTTGCCTTCGTTCCCTTTATAAAAGAGGGACTTCATAAAATTCTAACATCTTTTTTTTTTTTCCTTTTTTTTTTTCAAAACCAAAAATTCCCCCTAACTTAGGGGTCTGGATTAAGAACCGAAGGAGATGGTTGTTGGTAGTTGGTGTTTCTGTCGGCTCTTCTATGACGCTCATGACACATTATTCCCACTGTATAAAGAGTCATGGGTGCATAGGTGGTTTTCTTTGATAGAATTATATTGTGGTGGGATGCTTTTTGGGTTTTGTAGAGAATGTGGTACCAACTTTCGAACCCAAGATCAAGAGTTAGTGCAAGCGCACTTAACCACAAGGGCAGGTTGAAGGCCAGTAGTTGTATATATGTGAAATATATATATTTAGAGAGTTTCAATTGAGAGATCTTTTAAATAAGTTTATTTGAGGGACAACCATATAGGCACTGGCGAAACTTAATGGGCTATAGCCCAGTGAAGGTTTGGGGAAATAAATAAACCTATATAGCCTAGTATTTTAACCTAAAAATACACAATTTTGTACCTTATCAATACCAATAGGCATAGTCAGAGGTTTTCTGCAGTTGTATTTGGTGTCAAAGATTGTTGCAACACCAATACACATAGTAAGGGTGTATGTGGACTTTTTGGTGAACACTTTGATGCCCCAATTTTCTTATAGGCTGTATTTTGGCTGCTATGAGTTGCTTGCTGGTTAAAAAATGATTGATTGAGCCCTTAGGATGGGCTCAATGTTGGCGTTGATCTCAACCTCTAACCAAAGTTATTGTACTCTAAGTGGGGAATCTGGCTTGGATAGGTTCTTTTCTATGCCCCGATTAAAAGGACTTCAACATTTCACTTATTATGAAATAAAACTTGGAAGAAATAAAAACTTGAAACTACTATCGGACAGAAAGTACAATACAAGTTCAAAGACAAAAAGTATCTTATGGATGTAGTATCGTTATAGGAAAGCAAATACAAGTTCGTATGAACCTAAATACACTTAATTAAAACAATAGAAATTCTAATAAGGCTAGGGGGACCTTATCGGACATAAATAACTCTTCTCGGACACCACTGCAATCTACTCGAGCTAATACAATGTGTTCGATCGGGGTTGTCAGCAATATCTGCAATGCCCAAAAAGGCCTGTAGATACGAATTTGATTTTAGATAAGCTAGAGATGGTGACCAACTTATAAAATCATACCAAGCACTGATTTTGGCAGAGCATTAAGATTACAAACAATAGCAAAGTAATTCCAATCAAGAGTTGTGAACTAGGAATTAGACAGAGTATGTTTTGGAAAAAGAAGAGAATTCCAATTTGGAGTTTCAACTGGGAACTCAAAGAGTAGAAGAGGATTTGATTCAAGTCTTGGCTTTGGTCTGTTGTGAGACATTTTTACAAGGTGTCTGAGTCGAGAGTATTTGAAGGTTGTTCAAATAAGTTGTTTATTCTTGAGAGAGATTCGTTGTCCTTTGGAACATATCTTTTGCTTTTATTTATAGAATCTTTGGCTCTTGACTTTGCAAGTTTGGTAAAGAAACGCTTCAACTCTGTACCAGCTTCTTCTTTGCAGGTGAAATTGATAGACCTTGATTTCTTCTTAATCCTCGTCATTAGCTGGCTCTAACAAGTTGATGCAGTTGAGTCTCACGGTTCAAATCAATTTAATGTGGTTGTCTAGCCCTCCCTTCGCCGTCTAACGCTCGCTCAACTATCGAAGTCAACTTTGAGTATAAATCTGGATGGCTGCCACGAGCCTGATTAAAGTGAAGCTCAGCATAGCCCGACACGTATAGGCTCCTCTGGATGAGTTAATTCGGCCCAACGGTCAACCCTGCCCGAAACTCATTTATTATATTATATTATTTTTTAAAAGAGAAAAAGAGTACAATATTATTATATTTATATCTTCAATTTAAGTCCATTATTTTTTCTAATGATAGATTTTAAAAATCAATGCTTTCTTTATAAATAAAATTATGATTTTGTTCTTCAAGTTTCAATTTTTTTCAACATGAACTATAATCTAGAATTGGCTTCTTTTTCTAACAAATAAGAAATTTTGTTAGTATATACATGCTTGTTTAAAAAAAAAAAATTGAAATAAAATTGTAAAATAACTACAAAAAAAAAGCAAGAAATACATAAGTTAGGCTTGGCTTGGGCCCATGTTGGACCATTTAGTGTCCCAACCAGAGCCAAGCCTAAGCTCATATGGGCTACGGCTGCAGGCTCAAATTGAACTTAGGGACAGTTTGACGTTGCTGTGCTGTGAAAATAATCGCTGTCATATCTGCTATGAGAGAAAACAATTTGGAGTTTAGTAAACTTTTTGTTAAAAGTGTTGTCGGTATTGATTCCCACATAATCAGAAAATGATTGTCGCATAATCATTAAATCCAGCTTCTCTTCGAAACTGATTCCTGCATAATCAGAAAATGAAAGTACCTTATTAGTTGCTTTCACTTATATCTTTCTCTCACAGCAATTTCTAACAATAAGTGATTTTCTCATAGTTTACCAAACGAGCTGGGCTTCCCATTTTTTTTTAAAAATCACTTATCACCACAAATAAGTAATGCCAAACAGGCACTTAATGATTTTCATAAATAAGCAAGCTTGGCCCGACTTGAGCACAAACCAAAGCGGTAATGGGCTGACCTGACCCATTTGACACCTCTATTACTAAATCTATTATTCAACTTATTTAATATAAAAAGGAACATAATTGTCAAACATTGAGTAATTTGTAGTCGACCAAAAAATTTATAATCAATTTTATTATAGTTTTTGGGCCATGGAATCCAAAAAAACAAATAATCAATTTTTTTATAATAAAAAACCAATTATAATGGATAGACTCCTTTTAGATCTCCAAAACAAAATCATACACTTGGGCCTAAAATTGACGTGTTATTGATGCCCACAAGTTTTTATAACTTGAGCCTTTGTTTCGTTTATTACAACACTACTGAAACATTTAATATAAATTTCACACCATTTAATATAAATTTCACATCAGTTATTGATTTTTTTTGTTTTTGTTTTTGTTTGAGGGGTGTTCTTGTTCAAATTTTTCTATGACTACAACTATTTGGATCTGACTTTATAATAGACATTTTCATTGTTAATTTTGTTTTTATATGTCTAAAATCATGTAGTATTGAATTCACCACATTGTCTCTTCTTTACATAATTCATAAAACATTCAAAACAAAGTATATACATATTCTTCAACATGAAGTATATACATATTCTTAAACACGGCCCCTCATGTGGGATCAACATATATTGGGCCACATGTGCAACTAATTCCACATTGAAGTCAATCATTCAAGCCCAACATGTTAACAGCACATATTGAGTAAGGGTAAATGCCAATAATTCAAGCCCAATCAATTAGGCAACTCTGATACAATGTTAAATTTAAGAAAGACGGACGAGTGGCCCATTATTAGCAGCACTAAAATTATCGGCAATTGTCACGCCCCGAAAAACCGGGCATGTGATAGTGCCACGCCTTGGGAAACCGGGCACGTGACAGCGCTATGCCCTATCGACAATGTAGTGCACACCATAGCACCACGTTCACGATAGAACATAAGGCTTTTGAGTTAGAAATAATACTTTGAAAACGGTGCGGAAACGTAAATCATAAGGTAGGCCGAAATAATCGAAAACTCGATTTTTGTGAATTTTATTTCATACGAGCCATTTTGCAAGGAAATTAGAGTTACACAAAATGAAATAGATTTTTACTGTCGCCACTGCCATGTCATCTCACGCACCAACTCCACAAGATCACTTACATAAAGAAAATGCAGTTGTAGGGGTGAGCAACACGTACGATATTGCTCCCCCTCAGGGGTATCTCTGATTGAGTAAAAACAGTTAAAATTATATAATAACATATTTGAATCAATTCCTCAAACCACGAGCTTAAATCAATTTGAAATATCACGAGCATGCTCAATTCATCAAGTAAAAATTAGAGGTGGGCGCGGTCTGGTTTGATCTGGTTTTCATCTCAAATCGGAATCGAAACCGATACTATTTAACCAGTTCGGTTTAGGCAAAAAAAAATTTCAAAAACTGGCCAGTTCCTGTCCAGTTCTGAATTGGATTATTAATTTATTATGATTTAAAATTTTTTTTTTTAAAAATATATTTTTAATTTTGTTTATAAAAAAATTATAATAAATAACTTATTTTTTTGGCTTAAAAATTAACAAATAATCCAATTCATACATTTATAAATTTTTTGAAGTTGAACTTGGAAAAATAGTTATTATAAAATTTAAAATATGGCATTAGATTTTAAAATTTTGTAAAAATAAAATAATATATATATGACCGGTCCGGTCCGGTGCGGTGGGGTATAAAATCGGAACCGAAACCAGTTTGGTCCGGTTTCGATCCAGTTTGTTGACTTTTTTGGTCAACCGATTTTTTCCCGATTTTTTTTTCACCGGTTTGGTTCGGTGTTCCGGTTTTCCGGTCCCGATGCCCACCCCTAGTAAAAACAGTGGAGGAGAGTTACCCAAACATCACGATATACTCACACTGTTAGATGACCAAACAACACATAATGGATATCGCATACCACGCGAAATATCCCGGATACTGCACTCCGGCAAGATATCCAAGCATCACACAGTCATCATCATAGGCAATACGTGTGACCCATACGGCGAAACTCAAAACCACATTCAAATCCAAGGTCAAATAGATAACATCTCAAACTCAAGGCCAAATCCAGTATACAACAATACAGTTCAGAAGATATTCCATCATATAAAGTGATTTATCAAATACGCGAATACATTTAGTCGGGAAAACGACTAGTGAGGCAATTGAAGACCCCCTACCTCGATTCCATGCTTACTTGGGTTACCAAAACCATCACGTTTAAATCACCAAAACACGTTTAAATCACCAAAACCATCAACTCACATAGCCCAATCTTCAAGAATTATCTCGAAGACAATATAAGCCTAGTTAGAACTTGGATATGGTCTAGAGAACAGAATTCTCAACAACTTTCATCAAGGAGCCTTGCTCATCGGAGGAAGGGAAAGCGACATGAAAGATAGAATTCAAGCCTACATCAACACAGCAGATAAGGATGAACATGTTACACTTAGACACATCTTGAGATGGCTATACTTCTTGGATGAAGTTAAAATTTTGACAGCGTATAGCCAAGACATAGATAAAGAACTTTAATGAAAGGAACGAAGCCATTAGATCAGAGGAAGGCCACATGCAAGAGTGAATAAATTCACACTAGAGTGAAACCAGCAAACAGAACGAAAGTGAAGATTAGTCTCACCTTGAACACGGTTTCAGGTAGATAGACATCTCCAACTGCCTTGAATTTAGGATATGCCATAGCTCTTAAATGGAGGGACAAATTTGATGAAGACCACTTCACCAAAAGAGTAGTGAAAAACGGACATGCAAAGCCAAACCCGAGCCTTACACAGAGAATCAGGCTGTGACGAATAGTTTACACTCAAACTGCGTTTGAGGTAACTAAACTTCTTCGATTGGGCTCAAATTTTGAAATATTCTAGCTGACAAGCAGATGAACAAGTGTGAAGAAGGAAGTATTTCGATTCGAGCTGAGGAGATATGGGTTTCAAAGCAGTCAACAAGACTGACGTGAAGAAGGAGAGCTGGAGCTCTCATCTTTGAAGAGAATAATGGGGAAATTTGTGTTCTGTGAGAGTTATCAATGTTCAGACTTGGGAAGAGGAGGGAATAAGAATATTGTGGAAGTAACAATCTGACCATGCATGGGAAACATAAAGGGAAAGCTTGGGAGACAAAGGACACACGACAGACAAACGGGAAGGCAAAGAGTATGCTTCCCTAGTATTTTAATAGCACACAAACTGGTGCAGCACTTGGGAAGATACAAGTGTAGAGATTTGCCACCAAATCACAAATTCTCTCAGTGGGACGAAAAATTTTCATCTCCAATTATAGGACGCCATGTAGAAAAGAAGAATATCCCTTAAATTAATTAACTGAACCAATTTATTTGACCAATAAATTCTCGATCTCTGCAATTTGGGGAAATAATAAACTCCCTCATAATAAGAGTTTTATTCTCTACAAAACCTAGCCTCTGAGGCTCCTATAAATAGATGGCCTCATTCATAATTCAAGGTACTTCAAAACCTAATTCTACAACCTGAGAAAATACCCAAAACTTTCCATCTATATATATATATATATATATATCTCTCTCTCTCTCTCTCTCTCCCTAGCTGCCGGCGATGCCACTACAGCCGCTGGCCACACCATTCTCTTCTCTCCATATTTTACATACATGACTCCAACCACCACACACAGCTCCGGCCACCCGGTTCTCATCCTAGAGAAATCTCCATACCCTTTTTCATAGCTATTGTTTCACCTAGATTCAATTGAACTAACTTAGGCATCGGAAGGCCTTTGGCCAACAACCCCCGGGCGTGGTCTATTTACTCCGGTCTTTTTTACAGGAATCAAGAAAGAGAGAAGGAAGATCAAAGGTTGAAGAATCACAAAGCGAATATTCTCCAGCAAGATTATTTGCACAAACACTCTCCACCTATCACAAAATTACACAACCTCTCTTCCATTCAATTTAAAGCCTAATTCTTAATCCAAAATCAAGCATAAACTTATCTCCCAAAATTTCAATACAACCATAGAAAAATCACAACTTATTTTCTAAGCACCTCAAAAAAAATCAAGATCTCACAGCAACTTAACCACCTATATGGCTCAATTGGCGTCGAGTTTTATCACAAAAAGCCTTGTTACTATTAGTAGTGGAACCAATATCCAATCTTCAAACTTGGAAGTTGAAGGTGATTCCAAAATTTTAGTTCAAATTCTCACAAAGACGATCCCTTGGTCCATTGAACAATTATTCAAGACATTTTGCACTTATTTAAGCAATTTTATCATATTATCATGCACCATATCTATAGAGAAGTTGTTAGTATGAAAATTGTATTGGCATTTCCTATACTCTAGCGTAGGTCTGGAATTAGTGTGTGAATAGCTTTTACTGGAAATTTAGGTGCAACACATTCAATCCCGGATTTTCAAAGTATGACTTGATCGATATGAGGAACTTGATTTCAGGTAAATCATGACATAATCTTGCATTCATTATAAGATTTCTAGTTGGAGTTATTTTCACTCAAATGCTTTTATATTAGTCCTATTTTTAATAGGATTAGATTTTATCTCTTGAGATTATTTTCCTAGTTGAACCTTATTTTGGTTTAAGTTAAAATATCCTTTTTCATCTTTGACTTGGAGAGCACGTCCTATTTGGTTTCATTGTTTCATCTTGGTCTATATTGTTTCCTTGTATAAATTGATAGGATTGGAAGTTATTTTAAAACATGCATAAGCTGACGAAATTGTATAAAGAATCAAATTTGATTAGGCAAGATTCGATCTCTTGGCTTTATGCAATTCCCTCGAAAAAGGAGAATAGGTCTATAAAAAGATAGGACGTGATGCCTAGGTTAAAAATATAGCTTTTGGATATTTTGGCTGAGCATCTAAATTTCCTAGCAAAAGCAGATCAAGTGTTCCATATTTATTTGGTGATTTATCAAATACTTTCATTATTTATATTGCATTCATTTGCATGTTCGGTGACTCATACGATTGAGGGCACCAAAACCGTGGTGGCAGTTTATCTCCAGCGAGTTTGAAGCAATTGTGACCCTTATTATGTTCAACATAAGGAGTGTTGAAAGATCATCCCGTGACAGAAGTTGAGTTACCAAGAAGTCGGTAAACATTATCTAGAATGTGTTTAGGATAAGTGTGTGAGTACTTCTTGTAATGATTGTTCTATAGTGGATTTGTTTTGAACTGAGGAGTCTCGTGGATTTTTCGGATTTTACCACGTAAAATAATTCTTTGTGTGTTCCTTTATTTTATGCTCAGCACGTTTCAGAATTGATAAGCCATATCAATCCTACTATAGAAGTTTATTTTTATTTTTATTTATTGATTATAATTTTAAATTGGCATATTCACCCATTTCTTGACATTTTTAGTCATCCTACAGGTAATTTCAGAAGCCAATCAAATTGCTTACTTTTTAGCTACGAGAGGACAACCATCGCAAATATACTTTGTAATTTTCTTTTTCATTTTAAAAGAAGTGTGTAATTACAAGTTGAAGGGCAATCCTGTAATTATCTTTTCAGCTAAAGTGATGAGCAGCTGAACTTAGGGATGGCAACGGGTCGGATAGGGGCCGGGTATGACAATACCATCCATATCCCCGCTCTCCATCCACATCCCCGTCCCTGAACCCATTCCCGTCGCCGTCCCCGTTGGGGGACTATCCCCCATACCCGCCCCAATCCCCGATTTTTTTGCATAAAAAAATATTTATCATACATTTTAACATTAAGTTTCATATTAAATTATCATTCAACACATCCAAATTAACTATAAAGTTCAACCCAACTATTCAAAATCACATCAATATGAAATTCCATATAAAATTAGGAAGAAGTAGGAGAGGGAAGTTAACTTAGGGTTAAACATAAATATTATAATTATATATTTATTTATTTAAATATAAACATATATATTTTCGGGTCGGGTTCGGGGATGGGAACGCCAATACCATCTCCTCCCCATACCCGTTGGGGATTTTTCAAGTTCGGAAATCCCCATACTCGATACCCATTTAGCCCCGAAATCTCCTCCCGTTAGGGTCGGGGACCCGCCCCTACAGGGATATTCGCCATCCCTAGCTGAACCAAAGAAACATCTCTCCTTTTTAACAGATCAAACAACTTGTAATTCCTCGTGTTCCACCTCCTTGAAATAAAGAAGAAAAAGTAACAGAAAAGCCCCAACGGATTTTCCCGGGAAAAAAGAAAAACGTAAAAAGTAAAAAACCCAACTGCTTCACGAGGGAAATCACAGGGCCAGAAGTTCAACTCTAATTCAGCACGTCACCGCGATGAGCTGCCTAATTAGCAAAACTAAAAGCCACGCATGACGCAAAGAAAGAGTACGTGACCAACAAGCTAATCAATCTCAAGCAAATTGGAGAGAGTCAAGAGTTGGTCAGTTCAATGCACACTGTATATATCATTTTTTTTTAATTCGGACCTGGGAAATTTCCATCCATCTCATTTTGTTGAATCTTGGAGGCAAAGGAACTTGTAGAAGTTCAAGATATATATATATATATATATTAAACAACAAGGTCAAATGATGGAACTTCATTCAACTAGTGCAACTTCAAAGAACATCCAAAGAGAAGTTCAAGAAGAAGAAGATAGGCCTTCATTCACCAACCACATCAAGGTTCTTGTTTCTTTCTCGGCTCTCTCATCTCTTTCACCCATTTCTTGTTTCTTTCTTGTTCTTGTTCGTCTTTCTTTTCTCCCCTTTTCAAATTCCTTGCAATTTCCCTCTTTCCAATCTAATTTTCCAGTACCAATTTGGTTTCTCTTTGAACTTCACCAGTTGACTTTCTTGTTGATTGATATATCCAGTTGATTTGCTGTGGATGCAGGCACAAGAGCCTAGCATCATTCCAACTGAGACAGCCACGGCTGGGAAATTCCTCAGGAGGCTCTTTACAATTCTTTTTTACTTGCACTTGATCCTCATTGCCATCTTCGTCGTCTTCCTTACACTGTATACCCTCATCTCCACCTCTCGCAATCACCATTTTCAACCCCTCAAGTTTTATCCTCCATTGCTCACTTCAACAGCCTGCTCTGCAATTGTTGCTTTCATATGGCAATGGGTCACTGGCTCAAGCCCATCTAAAGCTATCAAGGCTGCCTTTTGGCTTAGCCCTTTGTTAACCTGCGCAGTCGGTGTACTGCTTGTATCTGTAGGTTCTGCACAAAGTTTGGCCGCAGGCGTGGTTGCAGTCATTTGTGCCCTCATTCAATCCCTGTATGCCTGTTGGGTCAGTCCCCGTTTTGAATATGCCATCCGGATTTTATCAGTTTCTACTGCTTTCCCTCCTGCTAAAACTACCATGTTAGTCCTTCAGTCAATTTCCATCAGCATTCTTTACTCATGTTTCTTGGTGGCCGGCATTGGAAGAGCCACTGCCACCAGAAGTAGTTTGAATGTGCTCTTCCACTCAGTAATCTTGCTGAGCATGGCATGGACCATGCAAGTAATCAAGAACATACTTCTTGTTACTGTCTCACGCATCAAGTACATGCACTTTGCATGGGGAACAGATATTGACACACCTAAGGCTTTCTGCGACACCCTTAAGCACTTGATGGGGAGTATCTGCATTGGCTCCATCTTGGTTCCAGTTCTCGGGGTTATTCGGGGCTCTGCTCGAGGCATGAAATTGGTTGCAGGGGATACCGACGAGTTTCTGTTTTCATGTGCCAACTGTTATGCAGGAATGGCTTCAACGCTGGTAATGTATGGGAACCGGTGGGGTTTTGTGCATGTAGGGGCGTATGATAAGGGCTTCGTGCAGGCATCATCAGATACTTGGGAGATGTTCAGGAGGGCAGGATTAAAAGAATTAATCGACTTGGATCTCACAGGATCATTCTGCTTTCTTTCTGGGGTGGCAGCAGGTGCAATATGCAGCCTAGCGAGTGGAACTTGGGCTCTTGCGATTCATAAGAGCTATGCTGCAGAAGTTTCAATCTATGCATTCTTCATCGGCTATTTCATGGTAAATAACTCTAGCTGTACATTCTCTTTGCCCATAACCTTACAAATATCAATACCTCGATGTCTTCTGACTTTGGCTTTGGTGTCTGATTTCAGTGTAGGATTGCTATGGCATGGCCCCAAGCATGTGTTTTGTCTTACTATGTGGCTTATGCAGAAAATCCAGAGAGCGTTCGCTTTGACTCGACCATCCCCGTTCGCCTTGATGAGCTCCAAAGATTTCAGGTTTCAGGCATAACAATCGCAAGATAGTAACAAGTCATGCCTATCTCAGGAGCAGTTGGACTAAAGACTCATTCTCAAATCATTCAAGATGGTTATATAGGAAAGTGCCACAAGAGATAAGATGCTGCTAAACATAAAAACTAGTAATTTTTTGGCTTGTATATGTCCATAATCTTAGACTCCATCTTTACCAGACCATGGAATTTGCGACCTAGCATTTATTCTGTTGGTTATACTACATGAAAACTTGTAACTTTCGTTCTTGTATATAGGTTCAAATTTTACCAAAAGACAAGAAGTTTACATTGAAGTTCCCTTTATTTATCTTTTAAGGTTAATTTGCTGAAGGCAACTCTGATGCTTGTTTGTCTGTAAAGCATATGCCAGTTCTGAGAATTTCAACATGATAAAGAGCGCATAAAATCTGAGGGAGAATAGCATTGCCAAAACTAAATGAATCACATACATTACTGTTACACTCGAATACAGATTTATCGTAGAATCAGCCACCATGAACCAAAGAATACGAGAAGGCTTTATGTCTATAATACAAGTTACTTGCACATGCAACAAATCCAAGGAATGAAGATAAGCAAACCAGTAGGTCATCCTAAATGGCCACGGCCACCGCATTCTGAACACATAATGTTACCGGTTCCCCCACAGCCTACATGAATAAATTATAGCATTAGCATATTATCATTCGTCTTACATAATCAATACTATGTATTATTGACAAACAAGTGGAGCCATCTCTTTCTTCTTAAACGGCTATCATCAACTATAAAATTTCACTCATCCAAATCAAACAATCACATAAGAAAAGAGTCTACCAAAATTCAAAAAAATTCTGAACCTACCTATAGATACCTAGAATTCAATAACTTGTGGAGAACATCCATTCTAGCTCAAGACTTCTTGGCCTTCAAATTACGATATTATGCATAACTCATTTCAAACAGAGTAACAATCCATGAAGACAAAGTTGTGATCTTTCTCCGTTTGACCTCACTTCGGGGAGAAATTTGGAAGAGAATGATAGAGCCTAAGTATATATAATACACAATAACATCAAAAAATGACAAGATGTTACTACTGATCCTACCTTCTATAGAAAATTAGTAGTCTGTTATGAACAAGAATTGACAAAAACAAACAACTAACTTGTCCTTGGCTCTTTAGTCAGAAGGTGGTATGGTTAAACCACCCAAACACAACCCCCCCACACACCCCTCCCTCCTCCTCCTCCTCCTCCTCCTCCTCCTCCAAGCTGTTACTGGTAATACAATCCATTTAAATTTTTTTTTGTGTGTGCATATTTGTGTAATGTACTGCATTTTCATTTTATAGTTAACTTGAACAAACAACCCAATTTTGAAGTTGGCAAAGACCATACTAATACTAAGCAAAACAAATTGTAACTCATACTTGCTAGAAGTCAAATTATAAATGGGAGTGCAAGAATGTCCACCGTGCTTGCACATGTGTCTGTAAAACTCATCTTTTTGAGGAAGAAAAGTTATTTACCTAGGCAGCGGACTTTGACAATAATGCCCTGGCTCTCCAATATTGAATCAACATACAGGCCTGAACCAGAACAAGTGGTGCAAAGGATGGCACCTTTGGCTTCACAATCAATGCATCGGGGCTTATTTCCAATGACTTTCTCGGCCAAAGATATCCCAATAGGCTTCTCAATTCTCTCTTCTCGTACGGCCGTATCATAACAAAACAGAGATTCAAGACTACTTCTTCGTTTATCCACATCCCCAGCCGAGCACTCAGCCTATAGCACCAAATAAATGTTGTAAGAGATTTAGACTCATCATATACTTTTACGGAAGAATATATGATTACAGGATACTTCAAATCTCAATTAGTTACAAAAATGAAGAAGTCTTCAATCTATCCTCAATGTGCACATAAGGACACACAGCTGCATGCACAATCATGCACACACTGAAAAATGGAACTCTAGATAGCATTAGCAATTTGAAGAACTAAATTAATTCATACTGAATGTCAACAAGAAGGAAATAAAAACCAAAAGGAACCAGAAAATCAACAGATACTTGCGTTAAGCACATGCCCATGTGTACTTTGATTGGTTATATTGCTCCTAAATTCATTATCTTTGATCTTCAGGTTCTGTAAATCTTTATCAACGGTAAAATCCAACAAACATAAAAGGTTATTTGCTCAACCAAAAAAAAAAAAAAAAATATGGTCAACCCACAAAAATGCAAAAGTGAGAGAAATTAATGAATCAAGTTAAAGACAAATTAAAGAAACTCGTAGGGATGCCAATTCGATGAGCAACCAATCCACTATACTTTCTCCAATAAATCAACAACTCAAAACAGAAATTCCAGGAAAATAAAAGAATATGCACGAAAACAGAAGGGCAAGAGACAGAACTGAAGCTAACCCCATGTGAAGAAGAAGGAGAAGCAGAGCCGTTGGGAGAGATGGCAGTGATTTTGGTGATGGCCCTAGCTCGTTTGAAATGAAACCCAGATGTAAATTTGTCATTAAAGTTCAATTTTGTCGAAGAAACAGGGATGGCAGTAATCAACGACGCCATATTCACAGCAGCAGCAGCAGCAGTAGAACCCATTGATTAATTTTGATGTTAACTGACGATCACATAGACATTACAGGGAGAGAAAGAGAAACTAAAAATAATATGTGACGAAATAATATGCAAAATTGAAACTAAAATGAGCAAGAAGAAAAACTTTGGTGTAATCGACTTGAGATTGGTTTGTTGGTTCTTGATGTTATCGAATAATTTCTTTTGGGCTGAGGATGGCAGATGGCTCAAGCTTACATGTCTAAGGCCCCATTGAGCCAAAAAATGGCCCGGTCCTACTTATTTAGGCTTGCTGAGGCCCGATCAAATATGTAATATAATATGCGTTTAATAGCTGAGATTATAAATAAGGATTAAGGGTTCCCCTTAAACTTGTGTTGAGGCCTAAAGAATTCAAAGGTGGGCCCAAATATATTTCTAGCACAGGACGACACTTAATTTGGGAAGAAATTCAATTTGGGTTAGCAAGAGTTCGTCATATACGCTTGCACACGTGCCACGCCAAGCAAATAAGTAACACGTCACGCTACAAGTTTAAGTGGGACCAAGTCACTCGAATGTTTGGGGCTTGCTGAGTGGATTGTAGTATGAATGGTTACGAGTATTCACGAGGCACATTGATGGTCCAAGGAGTGGAAGTTTTGGGCTACTTGGGAGCACCAAAACTCAAGCCCATTCCTTGAGCCCAAACATATGGGTAAGCATGAGAGAAAACCCAATAGCCCATCACCTTAAGAAAAGGCCCAAACATCTTAGAAAAATATTCAATAGCCATAGCCCATAAAAAATCCCACATCAGCCAAAGCTTCTAGCAGCTTGACACAATCAAAAGGAACTCACAAGTCGCTAGAGACAAAATAGCCCAGCCTAGCACCTTATAAAATATCCAGCATTGTGAAAAATATCCAGCATCTCTGTTAAAACCAGATCGAAGCCAAACTATCAAAACCAAGCAAACCCATGTGCTGATCACCTTTTTGACTAATACATGGAGGAGTCCAGTTGCCTGAGGACCTTGGAACCCCGAAAAGTTGCGTGTCTATGGGTTTAGGCTAAGGAAATTTCACCAAAGAAGATTAAATGGAAGAAAGTGAAGAAAAGGAGGAGGGAGGCTTGACAAAATTAAGGTTTCCAGCGCCTATAAAAAGAGCCACTTTCTACCCAGCAAAAAAGACCGATCGAAGGCAAGCATCCCCTCTACCCTTCAATTTCATGCTTTGTTCTTCCATCTTCTTCCTCTCTCTCCCAAAACTCATCGAAGGCAAGCAACCATATCTAGAGGGAGAGCAAGCATCACCTCTCATCTCTGGAACCCTTCGATTTCAAGCCATGTTCTTCCATTGCTTCCCATTTTCTCTTCTGTCAAGCCACCCAGGAGCCTGATGAAGCTTTCATCAAGCTGCTGGAAATCTGTTAAAGCCACCCATGCTTCCATCGTCTTCCTTTCTTTCCATAAACACACATCTAGAGAGCAAGTTTCATCTCTCATCCATTAAACCTCTAAACCTCTGCAATTTCAAGCCCCATTCTTCTATCTTCTCCCATTTTCTCCTCTGGTAAATCATTCCAGAGCTTGACAGAGCTTTCGTCAAGCTACCGAAAACTACTCAACACATCCATTGTTATTCCTCTCTTTTTCTCTCTCTTCAACGAACCCTCTTAGAAACCCTTCCCCTTGCCTTAGAATCCCTGTTTCTCATAGGAAATCGCAGCTCTTTCACTCATGAATGCTCAGCTCTCATGCCACAAACTTCTCATGCAAAGCCAAGAATTTATCTGTAAGTGATTGTTGGTTTCATTGGTGAAGAAGACCAAGGTGTTTTCTAAGGCTCGGCTACCCTTTAGAAACATTCTTGGGTATGATCCTTGAACTCAGACTCTAGGGGCAATTTTATACATTTGGCTCTTTACAGCAGCCCAGGCCTATCAGTAGTTGCCGGAACGAAAAAGCCCCAACAACTTGCACGCTACTTTCAATTTGCACCATAAACTTTTATTTGGAAAATTAAGGATACAAATAATTTTTTTATCAACAATTCCCCCCCTACCGTATGAATCAACTTTTTAACATCCAATAATCCGTCAAATTGTCACTGTTCAAAGGAGTTTCGTCTCTCCACCTTAATAACTCCAGTCAGCCCCTTTCCCAATCACACAAGTTGCTGTTTAAAAAAGAAATAAGAAAAATAAAAGTCACTGAAGGGTCAATTCGCACGACTATTAGTAAATGAGGGTTTGTTTTGGGGAAGAGGAGATTCGACGATTCAGCACTGAATAGATGATTTGAAGATTGAGGGTTTCAAATCGGTGAGATTCTTGAATATGGGTTTTGTGGATACGACAAAATATGGCTCCGATTATGGGTAGTAGTGCTCGTCCTCCAAAGTACAGTAAGTCTTTTTTTTTTTCTTCTCTTTTTGAATCATTGTGATCCAATGGTGTCAGTAGAATAGTGTTTCTTATCTCCCTTCTGTAAAGTAGTTTAGCTGAGATTCTTCATTTTTGTTTTGGATGATATTCCTTTCTGAAAATGAAATATATTTGTGGTCCCAAGGGTAGTGCATGTGATTTGTCTGTGCTTGGTCAATAATTTTTGGTTTTGTCTGATGTGAGCAAGTTTTTGTTTTGTCAAAAGTAAATGTGTTGTTATGGCTATAATTGTAAGTTGTTGGGGACATTAAGTGTTGTTATGCCTTTGTAGTTGATCCTGATAACTTCACTATGGAGGTTCACCATGGAGGGAATTTTAAGAAGGGGAAATATGTGGGTGGTAGGGTACAATGGATAGTAACTGTATTGGGAATCATTTTTCAATGTTGGACATGTATGACATTGCTACATCACTCGGATATAACCAGTTGAAAACGTGTTTTCACTATAGGAGCACAACAAAGGATTTTCTTCCACTAGAAACAGATGGCTATGTACTTAAGTTTGTGCAGCAAATTCCTTCATCTAGGGTTCAGAATTTGTACCTCTCTCATAAGCCAAAACCCCCATGTTAGAGAGTCAAGCATCTGCATCTAACCTACATTTCACTTTGATGGTTCGCTTCACCCAAATTTACACCAAGTTGATGTAGAAGCTGATGTGAATACTTCAGATTATGGTTAGTGGGGGGATGGTTGAGATAATTTGTGGGAGATTGAACAAGATCCTAGTGAGTTTGTGGATGTGGCAGTTAAAGTTGATGGTTTGAATGTTGCAGATAAAAGGACAAGCTTTAATGTTGTGGTAGACACATTGGATGGTGATGCTGATGATGAATTTGAAGATAATGATGAAGATCTTAATGAGAATTATGAATATGTAGATGAAGATAGTGATGGAATTATGAAGACAATGATGAGGATGTTGAAGAGGATTTAATTGCTGATGTAGAGAAGTGTGCCGAATTGAAGTTTCAATTCTTCGACTATGACTATGAGCAATATGAGCAAGAGAAGGCCAACGAAGAAGTAAATGTAGATGATCACGATTTTGATAAGTATGTGGTAGATGAAGCTGCTGAATCCTCACATAAAGAGCCTGGGGAGGCCTCTAGTGATGAGTACCATTGCAATTCAGAGGATTTGAGAAGTCTTTCAGAAGAGGAAGAACATGATGAATTGAAGGGATGAAAAAACGTAGCCGTAGAAGAAAACCTCCAAGGTTTAAGTAGTTCAAAAGAGAGACGGACCTAGTTGATCCCTACTTTCATTTGGGCATGGAATTCCCAACATGCAACAATGCAAAGAGGCAATAAGGTATTATGCTGTTGTAGCTGTTAGACCTTTGAAATAGAACAAGAATGATTCAAATAAAGTTAGATGAATTTGTGAAGGAAAGGCTATCCCAAAGTGTCCTTAGGTGCTTTATGCATCTTATGTGGTAAATGGGCCAACTAGGAGGATTAAGAGGTACAAGCCTACAAATACTTGTGGAAGGCTTCAAAAGAAAAAAATAAGCAACTTCTACATGGTTGCCTGCTAGGTTTGATGAGCAGCTACAAGATAATCCTAACATGAGTGTGGCCAATTTCATGAAGCTTGTGATGAAGCATTATGGTATTGATATAACTGAAAATTAGGTTTTTAAAGCTAAGAGATTATCTAAAAAGAAGACACTTGACAACATTGAAGAACAATATGCAAAATTCTGGGATTATTGTAAGGAGTTAAAAGCCAACAATCCTGGTAGCACTGTGTCAGTGAGGACTTAGTTGCAAGATGAGGATCCTATTTTCCAAAGGATGTATATATTTGTTTTGGAGCATTAAAGAAAGGATTTGTTGAAGGTTCTAGGCCAGTGGTGGGTTTTGATGGGTGTCATTTTAAAGGAAGTCATCCAGGATAGATTCTTACTGCAGTGGGGATATATGCAAATAATGGGATGTATCCCATTGCATTTGTTGTGGTTGAAGTTGAGAATAGGGAGACTTGAGCATGGTTTATGCATATTTTCTTTGATGATATTGGGATTGAAAATGGCAAAGGCTGGGTATTCATTACAAATAAGCAAAATAGTTTAAGACAGGCTATTAATGTTTTGATGCCTAATGCAGAGATAACATAGGCATTGTGGAAGGCATTTGCACAACAATTTTAAGAGTGCTGGACATAATGGATTAGCATTAAAGCAGAGGCTTTGGGCAGCAGCTAGGGCAACAACAATACCCACTTTTGATGTTGAGATGGATAAGATGTCATCTGAATCACATGAGGCTTATAAGTGGCTTGAAAATAGGCCAGCATCTAATTGGAGTAGATCACATTTCTCATGCAATGCTAAATATGATATTCTTCTTATTAACTTGTGTGAGTGTTTTAATGCTGCCATTTTGGAAGTAAGGGATAAGCCCATTGTGAGTTTGCTGGAGAGAATTAGAATATATCTCATGTTCAGAATGGCTAGACTTAGAGAATCAAAGTGGACACAAGATGTTGGACCAAGAATCTTTGGAATTATTGAGAAGAATACAACTGACAGTGGTCAATGCATTACCAATTATAGTGCAGGAAAATATCAAATGAACAACATTCATGGTGGTATGTATGTGGTGGATTTAGACAAACATAGTTGCCCTTGTAGAAAGTAAGATTTATGTGGAATCCTTTGTCTACATACTATGGCTACTATAGTAAAGAGAGCGATGAGGCCTCTTGACTTTGTTCATGCCCTTTACAAAAGGTCTGCCTATGATAGGGCTTATAAGGGCTACATTTCTCCAATGCCTAGTTCATATCATTGGAGAAAAACTGGACACAGACCCATCAAGCCCTCTTTTTATCACAAACAACTAGGAAGGCCAATGATTAGCAGACTAAAGGAAGCTGATGAGATACCAAGAGGGGCAACCAAACTGAGGAGGTATGGGATTGTTAAAACTTGTACCAAATGTGGAGTGCAAGGCCACAATGCTGCTAGTTGTACAACACAGGTAAGACATTGTTATAAGTTGTTCCAAACTAATATATTAATTTCATACATGGAACTGATTTATTTATTTTCATACATGGAACTGATTTCAACTGTTTTCATTAACTTGTTGACTGTTTTAACAATAAAGGTACAAGCTTCTACTAGAGGAAGGTGAGGAGGAACAAGTAGGCCAAGAATAGCAAGAGAAGTTGCTCCAACAAGTGAGGGTGTAAATGGAAGTGGTCAGCAACAACAACCTCAAACTTCAATCAAGCCTAGGAGTCAAAGTCACCCAAAGTTTGGTGCAAGTCAAATTCAATGTGTTATAATTCTGGGTGGTTTTTAGTTTGGTGCAAGTCAACTTCAATCCAGCCTCATCTTAAGCAATATCGGATATTTTCAATTTTTCTATGGATTATTTTCAAAACTCTACTCTAGATTGCAATCCCTTTGTTTTTATTTGAACAAGTTCAGTCTTTTTGGAGCAGTTCTTGATTTACAACATTGATGACAAATGGAGTACCTTTGTTGATTAAAAAAAAAAAAAAAAGGCATGGGGTAGGGTTGTCGAGTGGAAGATCCTGAGGGAGCGGTTAGGGATGGGGCAAATGGCCAGTGAATTCTTGGGTTGGGGAAGATGTTGCTAGGAGTTGGTTGTGGGTGGTGGTTGTGACCTAGGGAATCGAGGCCTTGAGGTGGGGAAAATGGCTTGGGCGTGGAGGTTGACAAGGCGGTGAGTTGTTGAAAGAAAGAAAGAAGGGAGAGAAGAGTGGTAGCAACTGGGATAGGTGAGGATGGTGGTGTTTCGTTTATTTTTTTAGTTTTTAGGTTTACGTGTGTTTTTGTTTTGAGGGCATTTGAGTATATTTAACTGAGTTTTTGACTATATTTGAAAGTTTTTATAAACACTGACATTTATGAAAGTATGGGGCAAATTTTGGTTATTTTTGATAAAAACTCTTAATTATACATGGATAGAACGATGACCGTGCATAAACTAAACTAAATACAATTTGTTTTTTCTTTGTTGTTTTGAAAAGAAAACTAAAAATTAATATAACTAAGAAACAAGGGTTAACTAAAAAAAACCAAAACAATTAAATATATATATATATATATAAACAAATAAAACTTATTAAAAAAAAAAAAGAAGGGGGTAATTAAGGATGATCACACCAGGGGAAGCTAATTCGCAACAAGATAGCCCACAATCTTTGTTTCTTTTCTTTATGTGCAGCAATTTAAACTTCCAGCAATTATTTCCTTGACTCTTACATATAATAAAACCAACTAAGTTAAGACACAGTCCTGATCTCTTGGACTACAAGGGTCTAAGAGATTTGTGGTCACTCACCATTGGATGTAAATTCAACGGTTCACTCACTCTTGCACTCTTTTTAAAAAAACTTTTTTGAACCATTGAATTAATATTCAACGGTGGGTGATCACAATCTCTTGGACTCCTGTGGTCCAAGAGATCGAAACTGAGTTAAGACTTCATAGCAATAATTGAAAAAACAAAACAAAAGAAAACAAATAACTCCTAATCTAAGAATTATGATAAGCAACAATGATAGAAGTAGATTGAATAGTTCAATACCTAGAGAGATTGAGCTGGATTTTTGGCAATAATCAAACCTCATGTTTGCTTTCAGTTTTGGCCAAAGGGCATTATAGTAATTTGGAACCGTATAGGTCGGTTTGGTTTCGTTCTTCTAGATACTTTTCGATGAATTCGAACTGAAGCAAACATCATGTAAGTCTCGATTTTGGTACCAATTCGTAGGAAAAACCAAATTGAATCGGACTGTGTCTACCCCTAATTAAAATCAATGATAAAAGCCTAACAAACTCAATTAAAATTCATCAGTCCCGATCTCTTGGACTACAGGAGTCCAAGAGATTGTGGTCACCCACCGTTGGATATTAATCCAATGGTTCAAAATGATATATATAAACGCAATATGACATAAATGATTATTATTACCCGATTCAAGTCAACCGTTGAATTTACATCCAACGGTGAGTGACCATAAATCTCTTGGACTACAGGGGTCCAAGAGATCAGGACTGTAAAATTCATATATGAATTCAACCAAAATCTGTGTGGAATTTATGGAAATCAATTAAAATCCATTAATCTATAACTCCTTTGAACTCATTTAAAATCTTAATTGAAGACGCACGACTCTTGAAGAACTTATTTTTCATTCATTATAAAAATAAAATATTATTGAATGATATAAAATTTTACACACCTTATAATATTATTGCATTACTTATTGAATCAAGGACATCTGCGTGAAATTAGATGAAGCATGGGTGAATATAAAATAGAAAAATATGTAAATGTCAAGAGATCTGGTTCAGTTACCAAAGGATTGCACTTGTATTTTGTCATTGCTGAGGCACATTCAAGACTAAAAATTCGCCAATAAGGGTTGGTTGAGTTGGTAAGGATTATTTTCTTCGCTAGCAAGACCTAGGTTTGAGTCTCGCTGCCGACAATCTCTCTTAGTGGGTAATCTGTAAAAACCAAAAAAGAGGCTAAGACCCCCTATGTAATTCCTCGAAGTGGCCTTGGCATGCCCTGACTATGGATGGGGTAGCCTCCCCTCCCCCTAAACTTTTCTTCATTAAAAAATAATAATAATAATAATAATAATAATAATAATAAAGAGTACAAATTTAACCAAACTATCCTCCACATAAGCTAGCAATAAAAAGAAACGAGACCAAACAAAAGTAGCTTCATTTAACAAGGAAAAACAACCAATCCTCCATATACGATAAATAACAAAACATATATTAATTCTCTGCATAGCTTAGACCATCACATGCTATGCTAATCACCTAGACTAATGCCATTCATAATATTAGCCAGAATCTCCTGGGAATCCTCGAGCTTTTTGATAGTCTTGCTCACCTTGTCATGCTTCCCTGATATCGCTGGCGACTCCTCCAACAACCTTTCAATGCTGTCGCAGCAAGGCCTCACCAACTCAATCACAATATCAATTTCTATCTCTTTGTTCACAAGGTTTGAAACTGTCAACTACAAATGCGAAGCCATGGAATCCGCCAACCTTCTCAAGACAATCTTCCAATAAGCAACCATTCTCAGCTTCAAGTCATAAGCTTGAGGCAGCACATCGGGGTGCCCCGTTAAGAGCTTCAACTTCAACCGAGGGCTTGTCATTGTCATGTAAGACTCCATGTATAAAAGAACCCTGCTGAGCCATTAGCGTATTGGATTGCATGTGTAATTAGTAAGCCTTTCCATTTCGACAATCTCCTTTGTCCAATTAATTGATCTTTCTTTCATCTTTGCTATCAGATTATGGCAACGTCTAGTAGACAACTCAAGCTGATAATAGTCTTCTGAGTGACTCACTAACACGGATAGTACTACCTCCTCAACATAACTCCATACCCGTTCGACAAACTCAATAGGTATACCTGAACTTCCATTCACTTTGCCCTGCAAGATTACAAGAAAAGCAAGGGGGGAAGAAAATTTGGAAGTTAATACCTTTTGCTTCCTCCAAAACTTTAATTTCTTCCATTAAGAAATTACTCTTGGGAGTGGCGGATCCACATAAGGTCAAGGGGGTCAATTGACCCCCGCAAGCCTAGAATCCTCCATAGGAGGTGAAGAACTTGACCCCTGCAAATGCCCATAAGGTGTTTGATGAAAAGCCCCAAAGAGGAAGCAGCCATAGCCAAGAGCAAGCACGATTAGGGGTACACTATATATTCTTTTATTTGAATGAAGTTATTGTTTACTTCTAATTTTTTGGCATGTTTTTGTGTTAATCCTAATTTTCAATTTGAATTGGTTTTTTATTCATAGTATCTGGTTTATGCATATGTTCAGACAATCCATGTTATTAACCATCTTCTGTCTCCGAGCAAATGGATTGGCATTGGCATTTCAAGCTATGTTATTTCTCCTTGCATTGCTGCTTCTCCATTTAGGATGGTGCAAAGTCGTGTGTATCTACATGATGAGGAGAGGTTTACTCTTGGTAGTTGCGGTTATTTAAGTTCTATACTTTATGAAATTTTCCACCGTAGCAAAGATGATGCTCTCCCACCGAATGTTTTCAATGGGACCTACTGTGGGCTTTCCCGCCACAGTATACTATATCAGCAGTTTCGATTTTTTAAATATGCATAAGTGGATGTGTCTTCAGAATGCTTGCAATCCAGGCTTTGTGCTATCTATCACTAGTTCAGATGCTCGTACCATTGCTTTCACTGAGCTAGTAAATTCCTCACTTTCTGCTTGGGCCACGAAGATGAAGAGGGAACAAATTCCACTTGTCGATCTGGTAACCAATTAGAAGGGCTTATTAAGGAATGATATAATCGATTATTGGATTGACAAGTGGAATTTTTTCCCTCTTCATCTTCGTAACCCAATCAGAAAGCGAGGAATTTACTCGCTCAGTGAAAACAATGGTATGACCATCTGAACTGGCGTAGAATGCCTTGATAGATAGCGCAAAGTTTGGATTGCAATCATTCTGAAGACACAACCACTTATGCACATTTAAAAAATCGGAACTGCTGATATAGTGTACTGTGGCGGGAAGGCCCACAATAGGTCTTGTTGAAAACATTCAGTAGGAGGGCATTGTCTTTGCTGCGGTGGAAAATTTCATAAGTTGTTGAACTTAAATAACCGCAATTACCAGGAGGAAACCTTTCCTGATCATGTAGATACACACGATTCTACACCACCCTAAGAGCAATTCCACCCGTGAGGGCTGGCCCGAGCCTCGTTTCGGGTTTCCAGTGGGCTTCAGCAGCCCGAGCAAATGGTGGCGGCCACCTAACCGGGCAAGCCCAAAGCCAGATTGAACTCGTGCCCGAGGTCTAGTGACGTTAGCGCTGACTCCATGTAAGGTGAGTCCTCGTCCACTCTCCTCCCAATAGTATCATATAACTTCACATTTAAACCAATCTCATATGTTTTAGGATCACTTTGCACCAGCACCAAATCACAATAGTACTTCAAATTACATTTAACTCTCTTGAGGTTTATGAACATCCCCTCCCCCTCCGACGAATCCCGCTCTTTGAGATTCAAATCCGGCCCATAAAAGAAGAAAAAGAATTCCAAGTGGGCTTCGTTTGGCAGAGGACTAGGTGCGTCTCCTCCCTTTATATTTCTGTTGCTCAAGCGAAGTTTACAAAAGTCACATCTTCTTTTCCCATGCCACCACCATAACTGCCATCAGGGGGCGGATCCACAGAGGGCAAGGGTGGTCAATTGACCCCCGCAACCCCTGAATCCACCACAACTGCCATGTTGCTTTTTCTCTTATTTTTCATTTCAGTTTTTTTCTTTTTGTATATATTTTGTTCTTTGTTCTTTTTGCTCTTTACTTTGTGTTTACTTTTTATTTTCCATTTTTCCTTTTAATGTATTTTTCTTTATTATTTTTTTTTCAATACTAGAATCATAAATAAGTAAGGTTCAATACATTGATATACTAAAATGAGAGGGATTACATGCCAGCTCTTATATCGAATAAGACAAGACAACTCGGTAAGCGAAGAGATTCCAGTCGGATTTTGCGGAAAAATTACCTAGCATGTCTCTGTTATTCAAGGTCATTTGTCATATACTTTTCATTACCACTTAAACAAGGATGCTCTTCAATCAAAACTAGATAGAAAACATAAGCAGAAATCAATTAAAAATGGAGTTTCCTTCGATTCCTGAAGCCTCCACATATTTGAATTTATCCCTTGCTCCTCCTTCAAACCAAGAAACAACACATGAAAATGTTGTATTTCCACACTCCAATTTCCATATTGGTTCTACCTCTGTGCAAGCTGCAAATATGCACAATGAAATCCCAGCAACTATGAACATGCTTACACCATATGCGAACTTGGTAATGGCAAAGAGGTCTAACAAGACTGCAGTGAAAGAGACCAATTTTTTCAGTGGTCACTGTGCTGGTTCGGTAACAAATGTAGGATTGCATCTGCTAGCGAGGAACCAAGAGCGTGCCACATTGATTGCTCAAGTCACATCCTTGAAGGATGAAGTTGCCAAATTGCATAGGCTCCTCAAACATGCAAACTGACATATAGAAGCACTAAAAAAGAAAAATCGAGGCTTTGCTGTACTGGTGGAGGTCTTACAAACTCGTGTATCAAAGAAGAGACAGATAAGGATTTGAGATGAAGAGATGCAATTCTCTTTGATAATGAACATGAGTATTTTGTATGGTTTTATCTATTAACTATGAATTAGAATATTATTGTTTTATTTCGATGGGTCTATTTTCTATAAACAAATAAAAAATAAAAAATAACCATTTACACGTTGACCCCTGGAATGTAAATTCCTGGATCCGCCATCACTTTGAACACACATCTCAAGTTCATTTGAGTACTGATTCAGCATCTCAACCAACTGAGCTGTGCAGTGCATGTGTCTGTCTTTGTCATCAATCCGGTTCCTCACAGACACATAACCAAATTCGATGTGCACATCATCTCCTATGACCTTCTCAAGCAACCTTCAGGTAACTTATCCATTTTCGTAATAACAGCAAAAGTCCCCTCACCATTCTTATCCACACTCTGTGACATCCTAATTGATTCAAAAGTAGTAAAAGGAACACTAGTAGACAACATATTCAAAATGATGCTCTCTTCTGGCTTTATATACTCCATGATCATGTCTTTTATTTGATCATAAATATTTTCTGGCTGGCCATGAACAGGCACTCTAGTGATCCCGGGCAGATAAACCATTGTCAAATCTGGGACGCCATTATTTTTCAGAGTCAGAGTCAATGGGGTATTAGAAATTCCTTTGCCACTGCCAGCTATAGAATTAGTGGCTTTAATAATATCCTCTGAAATGTGTTCCTCATCTGTGTGGTCCTCTCTGCCATTGTAACTTAAGGAAAGCTCTGATTGAGGACTGGAACTTTGTTTTAGACTCATTATCAGAGGTATCCTTGTGCAGATACCTTGACCGCGGGGAAGGCTGATGCCAGCCAAGGACTCAAGGACGCTGGACTTACCAGAGGATTGGTCCCCTACAACTACAACGGTGGGAAGTTGGATGTTTTCCTCCGTCACATTTAGGTTATGGAGCTTGTCAACCGCATCAAGCAGAGGACGGATTTTGTGATTGTAGGAAGACACAATAGGTCCAGTGAGAGGTGCTGTATGTTGTTGTTCTGATTGAACAAATGGTAGTGAACCTTCATCACTTAAGCTTGAGGCACTAGAACTCTACTTTTCCCCTCCCATTTTTAAAATGTAGGATACGTAGGAGAAGTATAACTTTGTTTCCTATGAAACTAGGTATATATAATTGTGCAATTACAGATCTGGAGAGCATACTTCCATGATATATTGAAGGACATGGACGGTCATTTGAACAGTAAATTGTGATTCAACAAACACTATAATAGTAAATGATTAGCCAAACTTACACAAAATAATTAACTATTAATTCAAGTAAATGTTAATCTAATGTTAAAATGACAACTATTTTAGTTTTCTGCTACGTATAACATGTGCTCTTGTTCTTTGTCTTCCCCATCTTGGCATTAGTTATTTAATTCTTGATTTGCCCCCAGTTTACCAAAAAAAATAACGTACTCTTTGGACTTGAAATATTTTACCAAATTTTAAATAAATGATTTTCATTCAAGTAATCAATGACAAACAAACCAGTATATGATTTTCCGAGCAGGGCACCATGCCCTTTGGTCTTTTTTTTTTTTGGTAAATATCACGACATGTCCCACATTTGAATGGTGGGATTAATCCCCGCTGAGTTCGACTTCCCTCTAGCACCAAGGTGCTTCCAACGAGTTTTGAACCCTTACCATTAAAGCACCAGGTAGCTTGCCAACTTAAAGTGGCAGTTTGCCAACCGCATCACACCTTATGGTTGTGCTCTTTGATCTTTCAACATTTGGCGAACTAGTCAATCGCATGCTGAGAAACAAGAGAGATACCCCCTATGCTTATCAGCTCATATTCTCATGGACGATATGTATTCCGAAGTAGTAGATTGCATAGTACAATATTGGAAGGGACTTGAGGAAAAAAAATAAAAGGAAAAACACAACATAACATTATTCCAGATGAAAACTAATCCTAAAAGTTGAAGGCGCTTATGTAGAATAGGGATACCACATTCCCATACTACTTTATGTGGCAGATGAAGTGGACATCCACATCAATTAAAATCAAATTAACATTTTCTTTTCTTTTATGATTTATTGACACCTTTTAATTGATGTAGTTGGTCACTTCATCTGCCACATAAAGTGACATGAGAATGTGATATACAAATATGATGAGAGTAGCATTACTCATAAATAAACGCAACACGCAAAGAAACAAACAAATAGGCAAGAATACAAGAAATTGATGAGGTTCAGGGATTTAAGACACCTTAGTGGGGTTGCATGAGGCACCTTCTTCATAACATCCTTCTCCTTTGGCTTTGGGTCACATCAATCTCAATTGGATATTGGAACTGCTTCCCACATATTGTAGATTTTCACCATCAGGATCTTGAGGTACACGCATTTTAACGAAGTTGTAAATTGTACAACATGCAATACGTATATACTTCTAAATGTGTACACGATAAAGTTGGTATTTGTTTGTATATCCACGTGATTGTCTTTCGTTTTAACTCCCTACCGTCTTTTAAAACGCCACCAGAGAAAGTCACACAAGCTTGCTTTCACAACCTCCATCCGCTCATCATCTCCGTCACAGACTTCTGCTGCTCCTGCCTCCTCATATGTCCCTTTAAATCGCTGAAAGCATGCATATTTATTTAGGAGAATCTATAGTGCAACCCTTAACGAGATATTGTTGTATTAGGAAATAATATTGTAAATATTTACTTTCCTGTATTGTTCTAGGTCAAATCCCACCTAAAGTGGATCACGGCTTCTAAGCCTTAGATATAGGAATTGTAATGTATATATAACTAGGTCTGTAGACTTTTATCAATACAACGAAAATATTCAGCCAATCCCTTATTTCTTGAGATGGTATCTGAACATCTTGGTACGTGATTTTTTTTCCAAACCATAGCACTCCTCCATCATGACGGGTGGAGAGCAGACTTCACCACAAACCAATTCCAACCATTCACAAACCAATTCCAACCATTCAAGCACCAGCGACACCAATCCCAGTATGGATTCCTCACATCCATACTTTGTTTCTCATTCAGATCACCCCGGCCTCATGCTCGTTCCCACAAAATTGAACGGCACCAATTACCCATCTTGGAGCAAATCCATGATTCATGCTCTCACAGCCAAGAACAAAATTGGCCTTGTCAATGGATCCATTAAGCCTCCTTCAGAAACTGAACAGCCGACAAAATATGCTCTCTGGAATCAATGCAACAGTATGATTTTATCATGGTTAGCTCACTCGGTGGAGCCTGATCTAGCCAAATCAGTCGTTCATGCCAAGACTGCCCATCAAGTGTGGCAAGATTTCCAAGACCAATTCTCACAAAAGAATGCACCAACAATATATCAAATACAGAAATCCATCGCCTCACTCTCACAAGGCCCCATGCCAGTCTCTGAATATTACACAAAACTCAAAGATCTTTGGGATGAATTAGAGACATATCAAACCTTGCTTATCTGTAACCAGATGAAGGCACATAATGAACAAAAAGAAGAAGATCGGATGATGCAGTTTCTTATGGGCCTTAATGACACCTACAACGGTGCTCGTAGCAACATCCTCATGATGACGCCATTGCCAAATGTTCGTCAAGCCTACTCACTCGTCATTCAAGATGAAACACAGTGCCAAATGGCCTTGGGTTCCATAGAAAATTTTTCCATTGCTGCTGCGATACAGACTCAAACAAGTCCCTTTACGGACTCAAACAAGTTCCTCGGCTCAAAAAGTCCCTTTACGGACTCAAACAAGCTTCCAGAAACTGGTTCTCCACATTTTCAGACACCATTCAGAAAGCTGGTTATCAACAATCAAAGGCTGATTACTCTCTTTTTACCAAAGCTCAAGGCACTTCATTTACTGCTGTACTTATCTGTGTTGACGACATACTTCTCATAGGCAATGATCTTCAGGAAATGGAACACCTCAAAACATTCCTTCTAAAACGCTTCCGCATCAAAGATCTCGGAGATTTGAAATATTTTTTGGGCATTGAATTCTCCCGCTCCAAGAAAGGTATTTTTATGTCTCAGAGAAAATATGCACTAGATATTTTGCAAGATTCAGGACTTCTGGGGGCATGCCTAGACAACTTTCCAATGGAACAGAATTTGAAACTAACTCCCACAGATGGAGCACTGTTGCATGATCCAACTAAGTACAGAAGACTGGTTGGTAGACTGATTTATCTCACTGTCACAAGGCCTGACATAGCCTATTCCGTTCGAACATTGAGTGAATTTATGCATCAACCACGAAAACCTCATTGGGATACTGCCTTACGGATCCTCAAATATGTCAAGGGTACTCCTGGTCAAGGTTTGTTATTTCCTGCCTCTAACAATCTTGCCTTGAAAGCTTTTTGTGATTCAGATTGGGGAGGTTGTCGTGCCACAAGGAGGTCAGTTACAGGATATTGTGTTTTTCTTGGAAATGCCCTCATCTCATGGAAATCCAAGAAACAAACTAATGTTTCTAGATCATCAGCTGAAGCAGAATATCGAGCCATGGCTAATACTTGTTTGGAGCTGACTTGGTTGCGCTACATATTACAGGATTTAAAGGTCCTACAGACAGTTCCTGTGCCATTATTTTGTGATAATCAGGCAGCTTTGTATATTGCAGCAAATCCTGTTTTTCATGAACGTACAAAGCACATTGAAATAGATTGTCACATAGTTCGAGAAAAATTGCAAGCCGGAATGATTAGTCCTTCATATGTCCCTACACGCTTCCAGCTGGCAGATGTGTTTACGAAGGCCTTGGGAAAGGATCAATTTGTGACACTACGAGACAAGTTGGGTCTTCATGATATTCACTCTCCAACTTGAGGGGGAGTATTACGAGATATTGTTGTATTAGGAAATAATATTGTAAATATTTACTTTCCTGTATTGTTCTAGGTCAAATCCCACCTAAAGTGGATTACGGCTTCTAAGCCTTAGATATAGGAATTGTAATGTATATATAACCAGGTCTGTAGACTTTTATCAATACAACGAAAATATTCAGCCAATCCCTTATTTCTTGAGATTAACAAGTGGGAGTCGGGAAAGAGAACTAGGAGAGATAAAGTTGAAAGCTCATAGTAGAAAAAAGTTAATCCACAAACCTGCAACGTGGCATATGGCACTCAGATTCTTTGCAAGCTCGAGCATGAAGTAGAAGGACATACCACATCTTCTGACAGAGAACACATCCTCCAGATACACGGTCCTCGCATTGAATTCCATGGCGGAAAAGCCCCTTAATCTTACGACAATTGGGGTACTGACATTGTGATGCAGGAGCTAAAGGACATTTTGATGCGTGCATCAGAACATCAAGAATTTTTCCTAATCTCCAAAGCACTTGCTGGAGAACTCCTACCCTAGAAACTAAAATTAGTTACCAAACATATTTTCAATTTTCAATTTTCAAAAGACGTATCAAAAAATGATATTGTTATCAAACAACCCCTAAGCAATTCAAAATAAAAGAGATTATGCTAGTGCAGCATGTGGGAACAATATCTAGGGTATAATTTAGGGAGAAATTTGAACTCACTTACATACATTCTTTTAATATGTAACTTAAAATAACTATCAGAGTGACAAAACGTGACAATATTACTCACACCATTTGTTTACAGTCATGCTTCCATACTATCCCACATGTCTTAAAAGAATTCACGAGAGCAGTTATGCTTGGGATAGGTTCGACCTATCTGTTTTCTTTAATCCCCTTGTCCTCCTCTTCCAAAATTAATTACCAAGAAAAGGTCCTCCAGTTCCAAAATTAATTTCCTCTTTTTGTTCATAAGTATAGCTAGCCTTCCTATGTGCAAGAAACTGACTTACAAACATTAATTAAGTAGTGCAGTGCCTAATGTGCATTCATTGAATTGGGGAAGGATTACATCATGCACTTTCTTTTCAATTTTAGAGACATTACTATTTGACATTGATATTCTCTGTGACTACCAGAATCATATATTTTTTATGCATAGCATGATTTCATGTTATCTGTTGTAAATCAACATCGCATTTGTGTTCAATTAGCTGCTATCAGGATGATACAGGATGATACACATTCACAACACGGTACTTTTGGTCCTCTTGCCCTTATGCAACACACCAACTATTAATTTTTTAGTTTTTAGATTTGTTTTTGGTTGCCGCTATCTGGACTGCATTTACTGGACACGTTGCTGGCAATCTCTGTAGTAATCGTGGAATATACAGCATTATCCACACTTTTGTTTTATAGCTAGCTCTAGGGGAATGTTACCTCAGGTGGGTGAGTCTCACCCTCCAATTCAACCATCACAGGGGTATTCATGCTGCTCATCCAAAGATTAAAAATTTGTGATCGGTCAGAGCCAAAACTTAACAAACCAAATCAAATTTTGGACAGAAAAGGTAAGGTTAGGAATTTCAAATACCTGATCTGCAGAGCACGGGTACCCAAGATTATACTCTCCAGATATTCATCTGCACCTCCCTGTCCATTGTTCCATTATTCTTCTTCAGCAACTTTTACTTTCATATTATGATACACATAACTAATACTGTATGCTAAGTTTCTTTCCTATATACTTAATTCAGATATTTTAAAAATAAGATTATAGTAAACAGAAAGCATTGAATCCTTACTTCACTCTCTGGTTCTAGTGGCTTATCTTCATATCTGCACAAAAACAAATACATTAACCTGAGAGGGTTGCTGAGGATCAAATTCATATACACAAACACAGAAACAACTACGAGTGTTATAACAGAGGCACAGCGAGAGAGAACCCCATATCCAAGTCTTTGCAAACGTGGTCCGCCATTGTCGATGGGTGAACAAGTTTTGAGGTGTTCAGAGAGAGAGAGAAGAGAAGAGTTGAGTTTGGGAGGAATGCCTCAGGGACCGGGATTAGGGTTTGAATTTGAAATAAGGTTTTGGAAGATTTGGTATGGAGATCATATGATGCGACATTTTAAACTCCAATAATGCCCATGCTAAAGAAGAATTGGCAAACCAAATAAATATGTGCATTTAGAAAGAGTATAAACGCAAAACTACCTTCTTTTTTTGTTTTTTTGGTTAAATACCACGAATTGCTGCACAAATATTCATATAGAGATGTTCACTGGCTGTGTTTTACATAGGTTCTTTAATATGCAATGTGGTGATTCGTGGAAAGAAAAAAAAAAAATTGTATGACCAAGCATGGACGATGCCACCCGATTGATACACGACACTTTTTTTTCTTCTCTATTTTCATTTTGATGGTCTATTTAAATGAGTTTTGGTCATATTTTTAAAGTATTCATAAAAACTTAACAACTCATTAATTAGATATCATGTCAAACTTAACTTATAATTTGATTATAGGTTAAATGTGTATGACATTTAGAGCATCTCCAATGCAAAGATTTAAATTGAGGATGTAAATTGCACTTTTACATCTCCGGTGGAATCTTGATTGAAAAATTCCAAGATGTAAAACCGTTTTGCTCCAGTAGGAAAATGTAAAATCTTGGGATGCTAAATATGCATTTTCGTCCTGAAATTTACACTCTCATTGGAGAGGTGAAATGTCAAAAAGTGTATTTGATTTTTTTTATTAGAATTTTTTAACAACTTAATTAAATAAAGGGAATGAAGAATGATGTGGATATCCAAAGTATGAACAAAAATGTAGATACATTAGGAGAAAATCAACAAAAATATGAATCTAATATGATTCTGGTGGTATTATTGGTGACTGGGATTGAATTTGGAGTATAATTTAGACATTTGATTTTTTAAAAATTTTTTTTTAATCGTTGGATTTGATTAATGTTATATTTAATTTGAATTTAAAACTAATTATTAATTCAACCATTAGATTGACGTAAAAATTAAAAAAATTGGGAGTGGTTGATTGTATAGTTGGGACAGCACTTCCATCCCAAAGGGTAAGGGCAAGGCAAGGTCTATCAGTATTCACGTGAATAGTGGCAGCCCTTGCATATTTTGTTTCCACCCCTATGGGCAAAGGCAAGGGTAATTACTATTCACTTTAATTTATTTTCTATTTTTTATACTTAAACAATTAATTTTGATAAGATTTTCAGTTGCCAAGTGTCACTATTTATAATAAAATTCTCATCTAAAATTCAAATAACATTTTCGGATAAAATTTTATGATAAAATTTTCGAATATGATTTTAGGTTGCCACGTGTCCATATTTATTATAACATTCAAATCTAAAATTTCAAATAAAATTTAGTTGCCATATATCTATATTTATTATAAAATTCTAATCTCAGATTTCAGATAAGATTTTCACCCTCTAAAATTGCACCACTTGTCATCTCTATCTTCTAAATCCCTCTATAAAACTACACCATCAACTCAGAGCTCTCACACCATATCTTCTCTATCCTTTCATTTTTCATATTTTACAAAATACATCTACTCTCAATGTCTAACCTGAGGAGGGTATTGGATAGGCAATAGCAAGAAGATGAAGAAATCAAGCTCAAACATGCTAAAGAAGATCGTGAGTTGGATGAAGAGGATAATGAAGCTGTTTTAGCGGTGGGTATGCTCAATCAATCAAGGCAACACCACCATGGTCATGTCCCAAACATGGACAGACATAGGCACTCTCGGGGTAAAAATCTATTAGAAGATTACTTATAAGAATCTATTAGAAGATTACTTTATCCCAAATTCGTTGTATTATATATCTAATTTTCGAGGGAGATATAGAATGCAGTCTCATTTGTTCAAAAAAATCATGCATGATGTTTGCAATTACGACACATACTTAGTTCAGAAGTATAATTTTATTGTGGTTTTAGGTCTTCTTATAGAGCAAAAATTTACAGCTGATTTACGGATGCTTGCGTATAGCGCATCTGCAGACCAGGTGGATGAGATTACTAGGATGGGGAAATCAACTATCCTAGAGTGCTTGGTCAAATTCTGTGATACAATAAAAACCCTCTACACGATGGATTACCTCCGCAAACCTACGCCTAGGGACCTCCAAAGGTTTCTAAAAAAAGTCGAGGCTCGAGGTTTCCCAAGCATGCTTGGAAGCATTAACTGCATGCACTGCCAGTGGAAGAATTGCCCAACTGCTTGGCAAGGAGATTATGGGAATAGGAAGGGCCAAAAAAGTATAATTCTAAAGGTTGTTGCATCATTCGATACTTGGGTTTGGCATGCCTTTTTTGGAGTTGCCGGATCTTAAAACGACCTAAACGTGTTGGGTCAATCCCTGGTATTCAATGATGTCTTGAGAGGTCATTCCCCCCAGATCACGTATCAAATCAACAATACCGTATACTCCAATGGGTATTACCTAGCCGACAAAATTTATCTGAGGTAGACGACATTCGTCAAAACTATTCTGAATCCCCAATTGGAGAAGGAAAAAAACTTTGCTGCCTTTCAAGAGGGTTATAAGAAGGATGTCCGCCATTGTCGATGGGTGAACAAGTTTGGAGGTGTTCATAGAGAGAGAAGAGAAGAGTTGAGTTTGGGAGGAATGCCTCAGGGACTGGGATTAGGGTTTGAATTTGAAATAAGGTTTTGGATGATTTGGTATGGAGATCATATGATGCGACATTTTAAACTCCAATAATGCCCATGCTGAAGAAGAATTGGCAAACCAAATAAATATGTGCATTTAGAAAGAGTTTAAAGGCAAAACTACCTTCTTTGTTTGTTTTTTTTTGGTTAAATACAACGAATTTTCAATTGCCTCTAACCTTTTTTTTTTTTTTTCCCTTCAAAAAATTAAGGATATAAACTCTTTTTTTTGCCATTGTTCCTCCTATCGTCTAAATCCTCAGCATTTCTTCTAATTTGCCTCTAAATTAGGCATTACATATGTAAAACTAATTAAAACCTCTAAAATAAACGAATATAGTTATATACCCAATCATAGACATAGTCTTATAAAGAAATCATATACCATTTAAAAACTATAAACACACCCAAAAATTGACAGTTGTGGATTTTTTTTTCAATTTAATAGCTATTTTTCAATTTATTAGTGTGTGTAAAATACCTATATTACCCTTGTCCTATGGATTTGAGAGAGAAAAATCAGATTTGCCAAAGAACCAAAGGAAATCTCCCAAAAAACCATATCAAATTTGCCAAAAAACTAAATCATATTCATTTTATGCTTTCTCGTTGGTGCTTTCTTAGGTCCAACTATATTCTTCATCTCTGATCTACAATTTTCAATATTTCACCTTCGACTTCTTGTTCTAAAATCATGCTTCTATTTAGTTTTTTTTTTCCTTCAGATTATTCGGAAACTGCATGAGGTTTCAAAAATTATAGAACCAACCCCTTAGGTTTTAAATTGTTTTAACAAAATCCCTTTTCCATTTTATTTTTTTTATATTCAAAGATTGATGATTTTATATGTATATAAAATATTGATTAAAATCTAAATGCTTTTTAGAAGAATTAATTTCATATTTTCCCATAAATCACTAACATGTACTTTTTTCTTCCAATAATTATAGTAGCAAAGGCCCCTGGGCCTCGTATAAAACCTTTTAGCCCAAGAATTATAGTAGCAAAAAGCTTTTTAGGTGTGTAACGGATGTGCGTGTGTGACTAAATAAAAAAAAAAAAAAAGTGTGTGTAAGTGTCATTCTTCCATATATCTACAAATTACAATCTAAATTACTCTAAATTTTAAGGATTAATGTATATTAAGTCCGGTAGATTATTTGCTGCGTTGTTTACTTTGTTACGGTTGGACAAATCAGAGGATCTTGCCGAGGTAAATAAAAATGGAAAAGGTCTGGATGTCTCAAATCCCTTTAGATATATATTATGTTGTACTCTGCAGTCTACTATTATAAATAAGGCACATAATAGAACATTAATTTTTTTAGGAGGAAACTTTGGAATATTGTTGTCATATCGTGCATTACGTGCAGAAACTGATAAGTGCATGAATGTTGAAAGACCAAAGGGCACGTAATACTTAATAATTGCACAGGTTGAAACTCCAAAGACGCATGGGATATGATTTGCTAAACGTTTACAAGTCCAGAGACGCATGGGATATGGTTTGATCATTTACGATATTTGATACATTTTCCAATTCCAAAGAATAAATATTAATTTGGAATTTCGAATTGTCCAGAGGCGTGGTTGAAGAATTAATTATGAATAGCTAGTTTCATGACAAACGTATCTATATAATAACCAGTCTCATTTCTGTTCTGATCAACAAATCATCACTCTCACTCCCTCTCAATCTCTATTTCTTTCAACTCTTTGCCAGCTACAATTTAGATATGGTAGGAGGAAAGCAAGCTACTGCCTCCAAGAGAAAACCAAGTACTGCAATTTTAAATGGTGAAGGCTCAGTTGCACTGGTTCCGGTATCACAAGATGCGGTACCTATCAACTGTGCTCCTATTGTGTCTTCCTACAATGACAAAATTCGTCCCCTGCTCGATGCGGTTGACAAGCTCCGTAACTTGATGGTAATGGATGAAGGCATTCAGCTCCCCACAATTGTGGTGGTTGGGGATCAATCATCTGGAAAATCCAGTGTCCTCGAATCTTTGGCTGGCATCAGTCTCCCTCGAGGTCAAGGTATCTGCACAAGGGTACCTCTGATAATGAGGCTGCAGCACCACTCAAGCCCTCAGCCAGAGCTTTCATTGGAGTACAATGGCATAATTGATCCTACTGATGAAGACAACATCTCTGACGATATTGTTAAGGCAACTAATGCTATCGCAGGGGGAGGGAAAGGAATTTCTAACACCCCATTGACGCTGTTAGTGAAGAAAAATGGTGTTCCTGATTTGACTATGGTGGATTTGCCTGGGATCACTAGGGTCCCAGTTCATGGTCAGCCTGAAAATATTTATGACCAGATCAAAGACATGATCATGGAATACATAAAGCCAGAGGAGAGTATCATTTTGAATGTGTTGTCTGCGAGTGTTGATTTTGCTACCTGTGAATCGATTCAAATGTCGCAGAGTGTGGATAAGACTGGGGAAAGGACGCTGGCCGTGGTTACGAAAGTTGATAAGGCACCTGCTGAAGGACTTCTTGAGAAGGTTACTGGCGATGACGTCAACATTGGACTTGGTTATGTCTGTGTGAGGAATCGCATTGGAGATGAAACGTATGAAGAGGCACTGGCCATTGCTCATGAACTATTTCAGACTCATTCTCTGCTGTCGAAGATCGACAAATCTATTGTCGGTATTCCAGTTTTGGCGCAAAAGTTGGTGCAAATTCAAGCTAACAGCATAGCAAGAAACTTGCCGGAAATTGTGAAGAAGATTAATGACAAGCTGAATTACTGCCTTTCTGAACTGAATACAATGCCAAAGAGTCTTTCGTCTGTTGCTGAGGCAATGACTGCTTTCATGCAGATCATTGGCATGGCTAAAGAATCTCTTAGGAAGATTCTTCTGAGAGGAGAATTTGAAGAGTACCCTAAAGACAGGCGCATGCATTGCACTGCTAGATTGGTTGAGATGCTCAATCAGTACTCAGATGGACTTCACAAATGTGATGAAAGTGACCCTAAGATGAACTTCTTGGTTGAAGAGATCAACATATTGGAGGAAGCAAAAGGTATAGCTCTTCCGAATTTTCTTCCTCGCAATGCTTTTCTTACTATCTTGCAGGGAAAGGTGAGCGGAATTTCGAGCATACCAATTGGGTTTGTGGAGCAGGTGTGGAGTTATGTTGAGGAAGTGGTTATTTCTGTGTTGATGCGGCACTCAGAAAATTATTATCAGCTTCAACTATCAGCGAGGCGTGCTGGACATAATCTGATGGCTAAGATGAAGGAAAGGTCGACAGAGTGGATGAAGGAAATTGTGGACATGGAGAAGCTTGCAGATTATACATGTGATCCGGAGTATGTTTCTGAATGGAATAGGCTGATGTCTCAACAGAATGCTTTCATAGATGGGGTGTTAAATGATGAGAAACGCCCTTCTGTTGTAGCTATAGAAGGTATTGGGGAGGTGGAGGTTGGTGTTTTGAGGCAGTTCCCTCATGTGTTAGGTCAAGCTTTTGATCTGAAAATGAGGATGACTGCTTATTGGAAGGTTGTTTTAAGGAGGTTTGTTGACTGTATGGCACTGCATTTGCAGCTGTCTGTATCCAACCTGGTGAACAAGGAAATGGAAGCTGAGATTGTAAATGAGTTGATGGGTCCTTACGGTGGTGGCATTGAGAAAATGTTAGAGGAGTCGCCGGCTGTAGCGGTGAAGCGTGATAAACTGAAAAAGAGTATCAAGAAGTTGACAGACTCCAAGGTGGTTTTAGCGAAGATCATGGACAGCATCAATTCTTATGGCGATTAAACAGCTTTCCAAACTTTTGGGGTACTACTACCTGTGGTCTATTAAAATTAAAGATGGAAGTTTGTTTGTCCTTTGTTGTGCTTTGTTGTTTCTGATTTTATTTTTGAGGGCTTTTGTTTCCGTTTTGTTATAGGTGTCGATTGTTGTGGTTCTGGTAATTATTCAGTATTTTCAATGAATTTGAAGTGTTGATTTCTTCCTGCTGTTAAGTCAGACTTGTTGCCTCTCATATTTTCTGCTTTCATTACCATCTACTTAAAGCAGTCCTCTAATCCTATCATTGTAGCTAAATAAACTTCTTATTGTGTCTTCGGCTTTCTGTGTTTTCTTCCATGTTAGTTAACAGCAGTTATGAAGAAATCTAATTCGGAATATTATTTTTGTTTTCGATTTGTTACTGTTTGATGATCCAGACTTATTCAGTAATCTATTCATGCTAAGTTACATGAAGTTTTCTGTCAAAACCAAAAAAAGGTCATGTCACAAAATAGATTGAAGTAGAGGCAATTTCTCCAAATAAACTGGATTTTCTAGTGTTTCCTAAATTTATACACTTGGGATTTGGATGGAATGAAACAAAACAAAACAAACAGCATTCCCTTGTAACATTTATTTCTGGAGCTTCTCTTCTGCTGCTTATTTTTATTTTTATTTTTAAGAGTTTGCTCAAGAAAATATGAGGAACAAACATGAAAAATAAGAACATTCAGCCTCTACAAGGTGTTGGCAAGCCGACCCTGCAGTCTTTCGCCCTTTTTCATCTGTTATTGCCAAAGTTATATGAAGGAAATGAAAATTGTTTAATTCTGGTAATCTAACCTTATTGTTAGAGAAAATGGAAACCAACTTGATCGGGATGCCGTCTATTTGCAATTAAAAGCTTCTATTTTGTTTTGCATTTGTTCTGGCGAACCAAGACTCTTCCTCATTTTTCATGTTCTTTATATCTTCCTGTTTTGATGCATTTTTATGTTTGAAGTCATAACTTGGTCAAGTTTTGTTCAATTGCTGCACAAATATTCATCTAGAGATGTTCACTGGCTGTGTTTTACGTAGGTTCTTTAATATGCAATGTGGTTCGTGGAAATTAAAAAAAAATGTATGACTGGACGATGCCACCCGATTCGACACTTTTTTTTTTCTTCTCTATTTTCATTTTGATGGTCTATTTAAGTGAGTTTTTGGCCATATTTATCAGTATTCAAAAAAAATTAACAACTCATTAATTAGATATCATGTCAAACTTAACTTATAATGTGATTATGGGTTAAATGTGTATGACATTTAGAGCATCTCCAATGCAAAGATTTAAATTGAGGAAGTAAATTGCACTTTTACATCTCCGGTGGAATCTTGATTGAAATATTCCAAGATGTCAAACCATTTTGCTCCAGTAGGAAAATGTAAAATCTTGGGATGCTAAATATGCATTTTTGTCCTGGAATTTACATTCTCTCATTGGAGAGGTGAAATGTCAAAAAGTGTATTTGATTTTTTTTATTAGAATTTTTTAACAACTTAATTAAATAAAGGGAATGAAGAATGCTGTGGATATCCAAAGTATATATGAACAAAAATGTAGATATATTAGGAGAAAATCAACAAAAATATGAATCTATTATGATTCTGGTGGTATTATTGGTGACTGGGATTAAATTTGGAGTGTAATTTAGACCTTTGAAATTTATTTTTTTACCGTTGGATTTGATTAATGTTATGTTTAATTTGAATTTAAAACTAATTATTAATTCGACCATTAGATTGAAGTAAAAATTAAAAATTTGGGAGTTGTTGATTGTATAGTTGTTAGAGCACTTCCATCCCAAAGGGCAAGGGTAAGGAAAGGTCTGTTACTATTCACGTGAATAGTGGCAGCCCTTGCATAGTTTGTTTACACCCCTATGGGTAAGGGCAAGGGTAATTACTATTCACTTTATTTTTTTTATTTTTTATTTTTTTTTGAGAAAGAGAAATTCATTCATAAAACCACAGACGTACAAAGAGCGACATGACATAGTGGCATTGTTAAAACTTTCCTAGGACAACCTCATGGGACAAATCTCAGGAGAGGAAAGAGTACCATACATGTCATGGACTAATAGGAGAGTCCAATTCTGGTTACTTTGGACCATTACAATAAAAGAACAAGTTAAAAATAAAATCTGACACAAAGATCTCCGACGAGAACCTCAACTAGAGACCAACACAATAGACCTACATGAGAGGACCGTAGAAACCCCAAATAGTAAACCCACAGGAGAAGACTGTAGAACATCTCAATTGTCAAAAGAAGAATTCTATGAGCAAAATCATAGTCCTTTGATACCTATACAAACTGTAAGCCATACCATAGCAGAAACCAGGAGAGAACATGGAAGACAAACACATAAACAACAGTAAAAAGACCCATGAGAAGCACTTCACTTCAACTTAGAACCTAACAAAGAAAACCTCATATGACCAAGCATAGTTCTTCGATCGGCGCAGAGTAAAGAAAAGCACCACATCCCAACAACTACCACCAGCGTCGCTGCTACCGCCACCATTAAAACAGAGACAGAACATCAGCCACCAGGTATCACAACTCTACCAAGGAGAGACACAATTCAGCGTCACTACTGTCGCCGTCGTCGAGACAAAGAAAACACCAGTCACCTGGAATACTTCAAAAACTACCAAACAAAACAAACAGACAAACAGACCTAGATCCAAACAGATCTAGACTATCTGGGGAGGGGAAGGGGAGGGGAAGAGGGGAAAAGAGGAAAGGAAAATATGGGAGAAAAGAAAGGGAGACGAGGAGAGGAAGGGGAAGATGGGCGGAGGGGAGGAGGGGCAGTGGCCCCCCTCCCTTAGCTTCCTCGCGGTTGGTTGTTAGTAAGGAGAAAGGGCTACTATTCACTTTAATTTATTTTCTTTTTTTTTTTTATACCTAAACAATTAATTTTGATAAGATTTTCGATTACCAAGTGTCACTATTTATTATAAAATTCTCATCTAAATTTCAGATAAGATTTTCGGATAAGATTTTAGGTAGGTTGCCACGTGTCCATATTTATTATAACATTCAAATCTAAAATTTCAAATAAGATTTTCGGATAAGGTTCTCGGTGCCACATATCAATATTTATTATAAAATTCTAATCTCAGATTTCATATAAGATTTTCACTCTCTAAAATTGCGCCACTTGTATCTCTATCTTCTAAATCCCTCTATAAAACTACATCCTCTACTCAGACCTCTCACACCATATCTTCTCTATCCTTACATTTTCATATTTTACAAAATACATTCTACTCTCAATGTCTAACCTAAGGAAGGTGTTGGATAGGCAACAACAAGAAGATGAAGAAATCAGGCTGAAACACGTTAAAGAAGATCATGAGTTGGATGAAGAGGAGAATGAAGTTCTTTTAGCGGTGGGTATGCTCAATCAATCAAGGCAACACCACCATGGTCGTGTCCCAAACATGGACAGACACAGACACTCTTAGGGTAAGAATCTATTAGAAGATTGCTTTATCCCAAATTCGTTGTATTCTGTATCTGATTTTTGAGGGAGATATAGAATGCAACCCCATTTGTTAAAAAAAAAAAATCATGCATGATTTTTGCAATTACGACACATACTTAGTTCAAAAGTATAATGTTATTGGGGTTTTGGGTCTTCTTTTGGAGCAAAAATTTACAACTGCTTTACGAATGCTTGCGTATAGGACATCTACAGACTAGGTGGATGAGATTACTAGGATGGGGAAATCAACTATCCCATAATGCTTGGTCAGATTCTATGATGCAATAAAAACTCTCTACATGAGGGATTACCTCCACAAACCTACACCTAGGGACCTCCAAAGGTTTCTAAAAAAAGCCGAGGCTCGAGGTTTCCCAGGCATGATTGGAAGTATCGACTGCAAGCATTGACAGTGGAAGAATTGCCTAATTGCTTGGCAAGAGATTATGGGAATAGGAAGGGCCAAAAAAAGTATAATTATGGAGAATGTTGCATCATTCGATACCTGGGTTTGGCATGCCTTTTTTGGAGTTGCTGGATCTCAAAACGTGCTTGGTCAATCCCTTGTATTCAATGATGTCTTGAGAGGTCATTCCCCCCAGATTATGTATCAAATCAACAATGCTGTATACTTCGGTGGCTATTACCTAGCAGATAGAATTTATCCGAAGTGGACGACATTTGTTAAAACAATTCTGAATCCCCAATTGGAGAATGAAAAAAGCTTTGCTGCCTTTCAAGAGGGTTATAAGAAAGATGTGGAAAAGTGTTTAGGTATCCTGCAAGCTCGTTGGTCAATTTTTAGGGGTGTTGCTCGTATGTTTGATGAAGAGGTGCTTTGGAGCATTATGATGACTTGCATCATCCTCCATAACATGATTGTGGAGGATGAGTATGATTATGATACTCCATAAATGTTCGAACCCGATCCCATGAACATGGCATTGACAAGAATTTATGAATGGCCCGTGGGAGGAAATGGACAACCACTGAAGCACAAATCGTTGATTAGGGATGGTCGATACAACAACCGTATGATTAATTGTTATTTGGAAATGCAATCTTCTTTTGTTCATGAGAGACGTCAAGTTGACTTGATCGAGCACTTATGGGCCATGAAAGGCAATCACAGTGGATAAAGTCAAGTTTAATGCTTTGTTTGGAATTATGGTTTGTTTCAAATCATGCTTTATTTTTGTGTGGTTTGTAATGAATTAAGGTTTGTTTTTATGTATGAAATGTTTTTAATAAATAGCTATATTATTTAATGCTTTCTTTATTCAATAAAAGAAAAACAATACGATAAATTAATACATATGACAACTCTTTCAATACAACCTAATGGTTTTTTATCATTTAACCAATCAGTGCTGCTAGGTCCATCGTCATGGAAAAGCTTTCTTCTCATAACATCCATTCGTTTTAGCTTCCAATAAGACTTTGTTTTAGGAGACATATGGCTTGTATCCATGCCATGATTTTCATCTTTCTATCCTCCATGTCTCGTTGTCACAACTACAAAAAGTGAAAAAGACGACCAGAAAACAACGACGGTCTAAGTGAAAACCGTCGTGGTTTTTAAAAAGACGACGGTTCTAAAAAAACCGTCGTGTAATACCACCTTAGACAACTAAAAAATGGAGATTCAAATGGCTGTTCAAAAACAACGACGTACCTAATTAAACAACCGACGTCTATTTGAAACAGATTTCCGCAGTGTAAAATCAAAGCCAACAAAGAACGGCAGAAGTTATGAATCGACCGACGTAGAAAGTAAAGACGACGATTTCAATAAAAACCGCCGTTTTTACTCATAAAATAAAACGACGAGGTTTTCGTATAAGACGCCGTATAATTACAAACAAATCCACGGCTTTAAAATAAAAAATATCGCCGTATTAAAATAATTTAAAACGACGGAAAATATAAATATATCGACGTCATTATCATATAGTTCTACGACGTTATCTTTAAATTGTACTATAAAATTTAACGTCGTATTTATTCATTTTATACGTCGTACATTTAATTGAAACCGTCGTCTTAATTTCTAATATATTACGTCTTAATTTTTAATTTCTAACGATGTTTAAAAAAAATCAACGTCGCTCAACAAATATATTACGTCGTCTTAGTATTACTTAAGACGACGAAACACGACGACAGTAAAACAAAAACAGTCGTTGTTTTTATATTCTTATTTTATTTAAATCTGTCATCCAAAAAAGAAACTTTACATATTCCAGAATATTAATTTCCTTCGTTTTAAATTTCCCCCGGAAAAAAAAATCTATTTATAACGCACTGTAATAGAAAAATAAACTGAAAGGTCACGGGAAAAAAAATTCTATTCATAATTTAAAAATTCAAATCCACGTCAGTTATATTAAACGTGACGACGTTAAATGTAAGGATTCCACGTCGTAAAACAAATATTTCGTCGTGTTAGTTAAAAACGACGTAGTTATATGTAACCGCCTTATTATTTTTTTGAAACGGTTTTATATGTATCAACTTTTCGACTTACACATGCACTGTTTCCAAACCCGATTAAAAATTTCAATCTTCCAGAGAAAACTTTTCGTCTTTTTTCCTTGTCAGAGCACTGTCAGAGTATCTCATCGTCTTCCTCTCGTCTTCTTCGTCGTCTCTGAACTTAAAAATCGATCGTCTTCCTCTTGCTTTCGTTGCACGCAATAGGTAAGCTTTCATTTTTCACTATTTTGGTTACTGTTTTGCATGCTCATACGTTTTTTGTTTGAAAAATCTTTTTACCTTTTTTCTGGCCAAAATCATTTTACTTCTTTCCAAGTTTGATAAAATATACAGACAAAGAGGGAAAGTTTCCAACTTTGGAGACAACTACCTCAACTAAATAAGACGACGGTAGTTCTTATTTACGTGGTTAAATATGTAGACCACGACGGTTCGTCAGTCGTTCTAGCGTCGTCTGAAAATTGACAAAGTTGTTTTTAAAATAATAGTCTTTTTTTTTATTTGCTTGTTTAATTGCAGGTTTGATTTCTCTGAACAATGGTTTTTGTTTTTCCTTTATTTGATAAAATATAAAGAAAAAGAAACTAGGGTTCGTATCTAATATAGACGACAGTCTGTCTTATTGTTTTACGTCGTGTGAATGTTAATACCACGACCGGTTTATTACTATTGACGTCGTATGAACATAAATACTGCACGACGTTATATAAAAATAATGGTTTTTCCATGACGATTGTATTTCTATTGACGTCGTGTGAACATAAGTACCACGACGTTATATAAATAATGGTTTAAAACATTTATTACGTCTGAGATTATTTCATTGCGTCGTTTAAAATCATATCATCCGTCGTATTTTATTAATAACCGTCGTTTGTGTTCTTAATCTTTTCCTGAAATATTTTCACTTGCAGTTTTGTCTTTTAAAATGGTTTCTCAACACCAAACTAAGGATTCTGGCTCCAAGAAAAATGGAGATAAGGAGCTTGGAATGGTAGCTCCTCAAGACAAGTCTTTGAAGGAGATGAAGTCTTCGAAGAAGATGAAGTTTGCTTCATCATCTGCTGAGACAGAAAGCCAGACAATAATCTCTGATGATTCAA